>NC_091118.1:196482336-196782336 GCF_040183065.1 Periplaneta americana | reverse complement strand
TTGTGTGGTAACGGAGTCTGTCAGTGATTCACATAATTGCAGCGGATATATGGCAGTTTTCTTTAAGGATATCGGAAGCGTCCTATATATCGATGTTGCAACAGTTTCGCAACAATTAGCGTCACACTTGGGCGGGTTCAGGAATGCAGCGAACAATTTTAATGGCGGGATGTGGTGGTGCCTTGTCTTCCTGCGTCCCCGACCTTGCCCGGAATCCTGCAATGTTCCGTATGAGCGTAATTACATACGTTTGTATAATGTTTATGTCTGTCAATAAAGAATGTGCGGGTTGCCAGGCCATCCCTCTCTTTAAAGCAGTACGAACTGTGCACATTACTTATAGCGAATCTGATATGAGCGGCAATATAGCCTGTTTTTACGTAACTGCACGAGATAATTTAAATTGAACATTTCCTTTTCAATTTGTCATAGACATTAGCCATTTTTAAAATTGATTGTACGTAACAATCTGCTTGGCCATTTGTAACTGAATGGTATGGAGCTGATGTAAGATATTATGATTGCGAAGAAGAGTTTGGAAAGCAGTTGAGGTTAATCGAAGTCCATTATCAGATATAATTTCCATTGGTATGTCAAAAGTGGAAAATATACATATTAACTTTTTATCCCACCAATCAATTTTTTTTATTTCTGTCATTTTCTCCATGTCTGATATTTCTATCCTCGACGCAAATTTGTCGTGCATTAATAGTGAACTCTTCATTAAAATATTTAACAAATTTGCTTCACATATATATATATATATATATATATATATATATATATATAGAGAGAGAGAGAGAGAGAGAGAGAGGGGGGGTGAGAGGGTATATACAGGGTGTCCCATTTATCTTGTGCACCTATTATAACTTTTTTGTTTGGATAGGTATTGGAATTTTTGTTTTTGAGCGTTATGTTAGAAGGAGGGGCTAACATGAGTGTGGAGATTTGGTTCATATAACTACATTATGGTACAAGATACACGTGACGTCATCAATTTTTCAAATAGCACTACATGCTTTAATTATGTTACATTGATTACACACACTAAGACGAGTTCAAAAATGTATCACAATGTCACCTTCCTAATCAATAACAACAACAAAACGAAACAAAAACGTACTTCCAATTGGATAATGATATGGTTTGAGAATCACAGATGACGTTCCAAATGGTGACCATTCACATTAATGCATATTCGAAGGCGTTCCCCGAAAGACCGTATGACTGCCCGGCATGTTGCTGGTTGAATGGACACACAAGCCTGTCGAATGCGTTGCTGCATGTCGTCTGGTGTTGTCAGAATGTTCTAGTACACACTGTCCTTTACAGTTCCCCACAGGAAGAAGTAGAGTGGCGACAGGTCCGGAGAACGTGCAGGCTACTGTACGTGGATTGTGGAGTCGATTGTTGTGGATTGTTTACATGATAAGACAGCAAACACACAACACACGACGTGTATGAACGTCTGTCGTCTTTCGTTTTGTGTCAGTTAATGCAGAAGATGAATGGGTCACCACAACAAACGGCACATTCTGATGGCATTCATTTTGCATTTTGTTGTTATTGATTGGGAAGGTGACATTGTGATACATTTTTGAACTCGTCTTAATATGTGTAATCAATGTAACATGATTAAAGTATGTAGGCTAGTGTTATTTGAAAAATTGATGACGTCACTTGTATCTTGTACCATAATGTAGTTACAAACACCAAATCTCTACACTCATGTTAGCCCCTCGTTCTAACATAACTCTCAAAAACAAAAATTCGAATATCTATGCAAACAAAAAAGTTATAATAGATGCACAAGATAAATTAGGGTGGAGAAGAAAAAGCGAAAGTTTTATTTTAAATAGGGGCACGCGCCTATCTTATACCGCTATTTAAAAATCAATATTTCCAAAATTTGATAAGTTTTGAACGAAATTTAGAGGTTGCTACCAAAGTTTGAAACATTACATTTTCATTATTTCAAACAAAATGCAATTACAGTGTAAAGAGCATAAGAATTTTAGAATTCAAGTTTATATGATACATTTTTTTTTCTTTCGTTCATAGAATAGATACTTAAAATATTGCCGCCTATTTCAGATTCGCTGTAGGCCTATGTGATGTTAAGGATATGGATAGTTCAATATGAAATTTCGTTGTCTGTCGTATTTTAGGTTATTTCATGCCCACTGATTCATGATTAAATACTTGTTATGTGAGTTGCTAATTCTTAAATTCGCACGTCATGCGTTACGCTTATAACTTCATGGAATGCATGCCTTTCCTGTGACGGTATGACGAGGAACTCTGCTTCGATGCTAACATTTAACTTTCGGATGACATCTAGCCTATTGCATCATGCAATGAATAAATGGACTCTGTGTTTACCCGAAAGCTTAATGTTTGTAGGCAGTCTTCCAGATTATGAATGTGTTTTTTTTTTTTAACGTGGAACGCTTTTCTGCATATTCCTCGTAAGAATTGTAACGAAAATTATAACGTCGCTACCCGCAATGTAAGCTACCTATTCATTAGTTACGGAACTTCCTTTGTTTATTCATGGCTCCGGTTATGTTTCTGTTGCAACATTGATCAAATGGAATGCGCAACTTATGATTATTATGATGTTGGCGGATCCATAATTTGTTTTTATATTATAAGAGCTCATGTGCATCGCAACATTTTCTGAAAGAAACTACTTATCAATTAGAGATGTCTTTTCTTTAATATGAAATTCCAACAAAAAGGGCAACATATCAATTAGTAAATGAATAACGTATTTTGATGCTTTATTTCAGTGATTTATATCTTTATACAGAGAGGGCAGTGTTAAAAACAGTAAATGTAGATATACGTGATTTCGGTATCAGGTGGATTTGGAAATGATTCACATAAAAATGTTTTTTTTTTCCTTGTTGGTACTCAATAGCATCTATTAGATGCTTTATGGTTGTGCTAACAGATGGAGTTACTTGTCAACAATGTGACGCTGAAACGTGTGTTCAGGTTACTGAACAGCGACAGTCCTGGTGTATTTTTATATTTGTGATGATTGGTTAATTAATATTAACCCGGCACACTCACATTCATACAAATTTCCAGACTCTAGACACTAGGGAATTCCTCTTCTTCAAGAAAAATTCACCGCGAGCCCAGCCCGGGAATCGAACCCGGAACCTCCTGATCTGGAAGCCAGCATGCTGACCAACAGACCACGGAGGCAGTCGAATTTAATTTTAATATAATAAAAAATTAACTGTGACAGGCCTATTAATTACCAAATGAATCAAATTCTCTCTAATATGATTCATTACAATAATTTGAAACAACTCATTGGCGTCATATTGATGTGTGAATCGTTTCGACTATCAATTGCGTTGTTGTCCCGAAACTAGGCCCCATGGAATAAGAACGAAGTAATTAACGAGAAGACTCCGCCTTGATAAATTTAAATGCGGGGAATATAAAAGGCAGGAATGAAAGAAAAACATGAAACTTTTATTTCAAATCCCAAACATCCTTACATTCCCAACCATGCTCACAATAACAGTCACGAACAGCATAGACGTTTGACGCAATTATAGGGATTCGATGAATCCTCCATCACTTTATCAACGCTGTATCAACTACTAGGTTATTTAGTGTCGATGAAATTGATGATAGCGAAATGGTATTTGGCGAGATGAGGGCAAGAGTTCGCCATGGATTACCGACATTCGTCTTACATTTGGGGAAAATCTCGGGAAAGTTCCAACCAGGTAATCAGCCCAAGCGGGAATCGAACCCACGCCCGAGCACAGCCCCTGATCAGCAAGAAAACGCGCTACCACATAAGTTACGCCAATGGCCGTTTATATGTGAACACATTGTTGTGATAGTAGTGCGTAATAGATCTCCAGTTTTGGTTCTTCTGTTTTTATGTAGCTAATATTTAATGTTCTGACTAAATAGCAGAATTGTTTAGAGTGTCATTACGTAACTAATAATTAGACTTCGTGGAATTGCCACGAGAATCGTAAGGTTTACTATGCACGCGGTATAGACTGTATGAGAAGGGGACGTGCAACGGATGGAGTATGCCTCTGATGTAAACACTGAGCAGTATACTGCGGTTACAATAAAACCTGTATCCTGTATTCAAGAAATATAATGAATGATCATTGAAGTAGGAAATGTCTAAACATTTAAGTACACAATTATTTTATAGTGAGATATATTAACTCTTAAAATTTAATGTAATATACTCAAATCATTCTTGAATATGTGCATTGCAGTGAAGAGTTACGTACATTTTGAGCGACTACAAAGTGAACCTCCTCCGATGGTCACTCAAACAGTTTTTATATTGGGAAGTACGTTCAACATCATACGATGTAGTAGGTGCATATTTGAAGAACGGAAAGTCACTACTTCTTAGTACACCAACTTCAGACGTCTTGTCGTGACCTGATAGCACATCATTTATAATACGAAGTTGTGAATAGGAGAATGTTTAGCGATAATGTTTCTCAACTTACATTTCACTTTTTCTGAAATTAGTGAATTGTTATTTTGGACAACGGTTTGTGATATATTATCCACTATATTAAGGGCTTCTGAGAGTTGTAGTTTAGACGATTCCTACAGGGTGATGCTTTTGGACACGATTTTAAAATTAGAATCATGAACAGAATATCTTCCAATAGCTGTTCAGAAGGCAATGCTTGTACAGCTGCAACAGCGGAACTGTCTGTGCTATCCAATGCATCAATTACATCAATTATTTTGCCGTAATATTCTGCATAATAATTAACAGGATTCAACCACGTTTTTCAAAGGGTCAAGACTGGCTGCGGGGGTAAGGATATTCCAGGGACAATTGTTTGGAACAGCAACACTCTCATTGTAGTATGTTTGATTGAATTCTTGTCTGCACTGAACAAATGTTAAGCTTTGACTATTCCAACCACAGTAATGCAAACACAAGTTCTTACATAGGTATACATTAGCTGTAGCTGCTCTATCTATTTGGACCGGTCACAACTCTTAACATGAACTGCTTATACTAAGAGACCGGGCGGTCGCTCACCTCTCTATACTACCGTACATCGGCAACCTGATTGCATGCTGCGTGTGGCAATTCAACGAAGTCTACTAATAATAAACATTGTCATTTTTATGCAGACGACGAAGTATTAATTAAATATTGCAAAAACAGAACATTGTTTCGCTAAATATTAAAATATATTAATTTATGTAACTCTGGAAGAATGTAGTCTGGAAAGATATTGAAGGACAAAGGACACCTTCCGCCATTTCTTTCTCCGTTTTGCGGTCAATTTTGATTGCATTCCCCTAACCTCGCCTATGTGGTACCAAAGAGATTACGTCCATTTTCGGCTTTTCCCCTTCAAAATTTTCTAGAGCTCCTTCAGTGGAGCAGCGTAATCTGGAGTGAGACAAGTGGTCACCAGACCTGGACTTCACATACTCAGTTTCTTTCAGCCCCGATCCTTCTGTGAAGACGCGTTTTGCATACCTTTTAAATGTATCCTCTCTTTTCCCCTCTCTTTCAATTCAATTCAAAGGAATCATAATATCTTACAAGCAATATAATCAAAGTTGATTTTGGCATCGACTCCTCGGAAGACAGAGGACGGACACTGGAAAGTGTTCTTTTCTCAATCGTACCATCAGGGACTGGAATGCTTTACCTGCAGACTTACAAAAGGCTTTACCAATAACCAAAAATGTATTTAAAAATAGGCCTAAGGACTTTACTAATTGACGGTAGGATATTATACACACTACTTAAAGGGTGTAATTGGTATCTTGTTATTTGAAGTGTTCTATCAGTGAGGAAGTGTGTTGTGTCAGTGAAGTCTATTGTGTAAGTGAAGTGTGTTGGTGTTAGTGAAGTGGCTGTGCAAAGTATTTGAACAGTGAAATGGTTAGAAGTGTTAGTGAAATCGGGTAGAATTAGTGCAGTGAGTGAGTTGACAGCGAAAAAGTGTAGTACCGAAAGGTACTCGTGGGTCTTAGTTCGAACTTAGGGTTAAGATACAAATTAGATCTACTTTAAATGTTATTTTAAGTGACCATGCTTCATTTAATTTAGGATGCTACTTATACATACATACATACATACATACATACATACATACCTAGTGTCCAAGATAGACTGAAATTGAAGATAGAAGTAACTCCTAACTTGACGACTCTGTTGACCGGACATGGAAGACTCAACGCATATTTTCATCGATTTAAAATCAAGAATAGTGCGACATGTGTCTGTGGGGATGGGGATCAGACAGTGGATCATATCATTTATGACTGTACGAAATTAGGAAAGGAAAGAAGAACACTAATCCAGTCTATACATAAATGTGGTGGAAAGTGGCCTGTGGACAAGACAAAATTAGTGAAAAGTTATGTAAAATATTTTATAAAGTTTGCAAATAGTATAGACTTTGAACAACTACAGTAGGCTGGCTAGTATATAAGGATAAGTTATTTGGGAAGATAGGTTAAAAGTCAGAATTAAGTGATAAGGGTCAAAAATAGGTTACTTACATTCTGTAAATAAGCTACAATATTAGAGGGTATAATTTATCTGAAAATAGGCTGATCAAGAGATAGTAAATATGTAAATACTGTAAATATTTTAATGCTAGAATATGTAAATAGATTCTTGTACTTCATAGGTTAGGAATAGGAAAATAAGTTAGATTAAGAAGGACCAATATTATCTTGGCAGTTACACATAGTAGATGAACTACACTAGTCCATATTTAATCTAGAATGGCAACATAATAATATATAATGTAAATGGATTATGTACTTGAAGGTAAACCTAGGCATGTAGTATTACTTTCCATTTGTAATGGAACATGCTGCTCAAAAAAGGAATACATACATACATACATACATACATACATACATACATACATACATACATACATACATACATACATCCTTTCCACATGGCTCCTCCAGTTCTGTATTTGTGTAAGAAATCAATTACGAGTGTAAATCCTAGTTCTTTCAAATACGTTTTATTCCATTTATAAACGAGCAGAAAAAAATCCCTAGGACATAAAGTCTGTTGGAAAAAGCAATCGTCCACACCTGTGGAGTAACGGCTAGCGCGTCTGGCCGGGAAACTAAGTGACCCGGGTTCGAATCTCGGTCGGGGCAAGTTACCTGGTTGAGATTTTTCCTGGGGTTTTCCCTCAACCCATTATGAGCAAATGCTAGGTAACTATCGGTGCTGGGCCCCGGACTCATTTTACCGGCATTACCGTCTTCATTTCATTCAGACGCTAAATAACCTGAGAAGAACAATACAGCGTCATAAAATAACCTAGTACTAAAATAGTAATATGCTTTACAAGAGCGGTATGTTGAAGTTTTAATGTTCGAGGAAAATTTTGAAAAAACGAAACGTAGTTGAGCTTTTTTAATTTCCGAGAATTGAAAGAAAACATACCGCTCGTGTATCATACATTATTTTGTGCGAAGATCGTTTATTACGTACCTGAAAGAGGAGTTGCAATGAAATCTCCATCTTAGTTTCTGTTCAATGACGGCAAATTTGTAAAACAAAATTATCTATCTTCAACATTGTTGCTTTAAAATGTTTTCTGTGTTTACTATACTCCAGCAAGCCGAGATATACGTCTGTCTTTTTTTTTTTTCCTCCAGTCCATAAATGCGAACTTAAAACAAACGGTAAGGTTATGTAATGATTTATTTTTCATTTCAATATTTTAACAATATTATTTATATAACATATTGCAGTAATAACATCGGCATCTGGAATCTTGTTCATTTTTTCACGGCTTCCTTAATGTTACTTGCATCACGAATCCAGTAACTTTAGTGGAGTTGTAGAGTTTACTTAATTTTTGCAAATATTTAAAAACAATAATTAACAGTGCAATTTAGGTGAAATTGCAGTGGTAAGTTTCCAATTTATAATTATTACTGTATTGAACGTCTCTAAAAATAATATGTTGAAAGCCTAAAGCAGTAAAATCAATATGTCACTTAAGCGGTAAGAAGAGGGAAATTGTTATGTGTGTTAGGTTGGGAATATTGAATGTGGAATTTTAGACTTACCGCGGATTGGTTTTGTGCGGAAACCAAGCAAATACGCACGATCTCGCACAAAAAGCACATCACACACAGGAAATGTCATGTAAAAGAATGAATAGTGAAAGTCTCCTAAGGATTATGTTTGATTACCATCCAATTGAAATTACAGAATTTGTAAGGCCCAGAAGACATTGAACGGATAATTTTGGTGGTAGTGGTGATGATTAGATTCTTTGAAGACGGATATTGGACGAGAAACTCCTATAACATGTTATGAAATAGCTTCAGACCCTATCGCGATACATGGATGTTAAAACTGGATTTAAAGATATGAATAAAACCAGACGAGGAGCAAGTGAAATTAGATTGTTGAAAGGAGTAGCTGTATGTAAAAAGACTGATTATTGATAAAAGAATCAAGTCACGACGTTCAAGAAAAGCTCAAGTGTTCCGAATATGTGAAAACAGATGAAGAGACTATATAAACAAAATGGATGTCTCTCAAATCCATTGCAAATAAGGAAATAACAGTCTCAACAACAAGGAACTTAATGAAACAAAATGAAAGATGTTGAAATCGGTAGGTCCGGTCACGTAACGTTGGCGAATGGAATGAAAATAATGAGGCAGTGGAAGACATATGGTTACAGCATTTCTTCCGTTTCTACATGTCTCCTATAAAATCAGAGAAAATGGTAGAGGAAGTTATTGTTCTTTTTGCTTTCGTTGAAAAAATACCAATAATGGAGGATGAACCACAGTGCTTTGGTTACACTTCGAATGCCAGACAATTGCATGCGTGTAATAAAAGATAAAGGTGTCCCTATACACTCCATGAAGGCGCTTGGGGGGGCATGGAGATAGAGATCCAAGAATGAGGCAATATGGTCGGCACCACGCTACGACCGCCTTTTACTCCCCAAGAAGGCGTCGATACTCAGTGCTAGAAGACTGAGTGAACCTCGGGGCCGTTTTGGGAAGTATTGACAACACAAAATCTCGTCATCACTCGGGATTGAACCCAAGACTTTTCAATTCGTGGCCAGTTGCTCTAGTAACTGAGCTACGAGGCCGCCTCTCTGTAATAATAATAATAATAATAATAATAATAATAATAATAATAATAATAATAATAATGAAACATGGATAGATAAACAATGAATCGAAGAATGTTGGTATGATAGAACGAAACGGTAATTCATTCATTCATTTATTCATTAATTGTGTTCTGCCCAAGGGCAGGTCTTTCACTGCAAACTCAGGTTTCTCCAATCTTTCCTATTTTCTGCCTTCCTCTTAGTCTCCGCATATGATCCATATATCTTAATGTCGTCTATCATTTGATATCTTCTTCTGCCTCGAACTCTTCTCCCGTTCACCATTCCTTCCAGTGCATCCTTCAGTAGGCAGTTTCTTCTCAGCCAGTGACTCAGCCAATTCCATTTCCTCTTCATGATCAGTTTCAGCATCATTTTTTCCTTCACCCCTCTATTTCCAACACAGCTTCATTTCTTATTCTGTCTGTCCACTTTACACGTTCCATTCTTCTCCATATCCACATTTAAAATGCTTCTATTCGCTTCTCTTCACTTCGTCGTAATGTCCATTCAATGCCACACCATAAAAAGTCCCTTGTGCAGACGCTTGTATTTCCCTCTTTTGACTATGCTGACACTTTACAGACTGACCTCTCCAGCGACAACAAAACAAAATTTCAACGTGCTCATAAATTTGTGTGTACGTTTTGTAAGCAATGTTCGTAAATATGATCATATCACCCCATCCCTGGAAGCAATAGGTTGGCTTAAACTAGATAAGAAAAGAAATTTACTTTCACTTCTCTTTCTCTTCGAAATCTTGAACTCTTCTATTCCTTCGTACCTGTCGTCTCGCTTCACTTACCTTTCTTCCCACCATAATCTGTACACACGCTCTCGTCATGAACCAATACTAACAATACCATCTCATCGCACATCCTCATACTCATCCTCTTTCACAATAGCCCTGCCAGGACTCTGGAATTCGCTATCTGCTAGCATCAGGGACTGTCGAAATAAAATTGAATTCAAACGCATACTTACTAGGCACTTGGTCAGTAATTGATTTCTTGTAAATAGTTTCCTTAATCTATCATAAAATATTTCAATATCCGATAATTTCATCACTATACAATTTTGTTATTCTAGGTTTAATTTGTAATTCAGTAAATATAAAATATTCTTTGTTTTTCTATGACTATTACACTCTAACTACGTCATACTACTTTTGACCAATAAAATGGTACGAAAGGACGTATTTCAACCAATCATGGCTGCTTATCGCACAATTTTGTCGCGTCCCTAGCATTTGTTTAATTTTATCGCGTCCCTAGCATTTGTTTCTTTGTTTGCCAACATTTGAAACTGCGCTAGTCTGGACGTCAAAAAATATATATATAAAATTACAAATCACTCCAGTCGATGCACAGCAGTTTCAAATATGACTCGCATTGGCATTCAAGAACAAGAATTAATAAAAATCACTGATCATACCTATGCATCTTCTGAAATCCGATTTACAAATAAATGAAGAGCACCATTCGGAAATCCTGAATAAGTTGAATACACCATGTAGGCCTAAATCAACGAGTTCCACTTCTATTACGCACACGTCCAATATAACATCAATTGAACCACCAAGCACATTCAAATTTGAAAATTGTACATTCAATAATTATTCCTTTTAAAATTATTCATTCGGAAATCCTGAATAAGTTGAATACACCATGTAGGCCTAAATCAACGAGTTCACTTCTATTACGCACACGTCCAATATAACATCAATTGAACCACCAACCACATTCAAATTTGAAAATTGTACATTCAATAATTATTCCTTTTAAAATTATTCATGTTTATTTTTTATGTCATCGTCGTTAATTAAAACTTTTCTAACACTTGTGTACAGTATATTAGTTAGGTTATGTTATAGCTTCTGCTATATGATATTATGGATAGTCACGTATCAGAGATTGTTTAATATTAAGATTTATTGAAAATCATCTGTCAAGTGACGTTGATTACTGGGATTCGGATAATTGAAGTGGAATGTTGCATTTTAATAAAAATGAAACTGAATCAACAATGCCTTCTTGACTAGTAACAGTCCACAGAGTTCAATGATGATTCCATAGTTGGCACAACTGATACCGGTAACAAGAAAACATAATCATAAAACACTACTGCCATCTAGCGTAATGTTGAGATGGTACAATAATAATAATAATAATAATAATAATAATAATAATAATAATAATAATAATGATAACAATAATAATAATAATACTTATTTGTCAGAAACCAGTGTACAAGGCCTGGATATGACATCGTCAGGTTCGATAGTTGATACATTTGAAGACAGTTGTATTTTCATAAGCCAATTAATATTTTATTGTATTGGAGTACTTTGTTACTTCTAATCTTTATATACTTTCTTCTAATCGTGTAATAGTCAATTAAATCCCACTCGAGTTTTGATTTTCTCTAAATAAATCAAAACCTCTAGTGAGATTACTGTTGATAAATTATATAGCTTTCATTAGTCAGGTAATCTTTTCGTACTTTGATTTTATTGTAATTGTAATTGTAAATTTAATATTAATTGTAATGTTATTTGTAATTGTAATTGTAAATTTAATACTAATTGTAATGTTATTTGTAATTGTAATTATAAATTTAATACTAATTGTAATGTTATTTGTAATTGTAATTATAAATTTAATACTAATTGTAATGTTAATTGTAATTGTAATTGTAAATTTAATACTAATTGTAATGTTATTTGTAATTGTAATTATAAATTTAATACTAATTGTAATGTTATTTGTAATTATAAATTTAATACTAATTGTAATGTTATTTGTAATTGTAATTGTAAATTTAATACTAATTGTAATGTTATTTGTAATTGTAATTATAAATTTAATACTAATTGTAATGTTATTTGTAATTGTAATTATAAATTTAATACTAATTGTAATGTTATTTGTAAGTATAAATTTAATACTAATTGTAATGTTATTTGTAATTGTAATTGTAAATTTAATACTAATTGTAATGTTATTTGTAATTGCAATTATAAATTTAATACTAATTGTAATGTTATTTGTAATTGTAATTATAAATTTAATACTAATTGTAATGTTATTTGTAATTGTAATTATAAATTTAATACTAATTGTAATGTTATTTGTAATTGTAATTATAAATTTAATACTAATTGTAATGTTATTTGTAATTGTAATTATAAATTTAATACTAATTGTAATGTTATTTGTAATTGTAATTATAAATTTAATACTAATTGTAATGTTATTTGTAATTGTAATTGTAAATTTAATACTAATTGTAATGTTATTTGTAATTGTAATTATAAATTTAATACTAATTGTAATGTTATTTGTAATTGTAATTATAAATTATGTTATTTGTAATTGTAATTATAAATTTAATACTAATTGTAATGTTATTTGTAATTGTAATTATAAATTTAATACTAATTGTAATGTTATTTGTAATTGTAATTATAAATTTAATACTAATTGTAATGTTATTTGTAATTATAAATTTAATACTAATTGTAATGTTATTTGTAATTGTAATTGTAAATTTAATACTAATTGTAATTTTATTGTTCATATTATAGT
Source organism: Periplaneta americana (assembly GCF_040183065.1). NCBI lineage: Eukaryota > Metazoa > Arthropoda > Insecta > Blattodea > Blattidae > Periplaneta > Periplaneta americana. The sequence goes on along the minus strand of NC_091118.1, from coordinate 196,769,582 downwards.
TGTAATCCCCTGGTAGAGGGGCAGAGAAGGCCTGACGGCCTTATCTCTACCAGGTTAAATAAATAAATACTACTACTAATACAAAGCAGTTCACTAGTCTCTTCATTAGTTCTTTTTTCATAGGTCCACAGAAGATGCTTCTTTTTCTATTAAAAACTTCTTGGCCATTGCCCGAGAAAAACCCTCTGCATCATCTACTTTGTCTATCACAAATCCAATCACAACCTGGCCCGGGATCGAACCCGGGCCGCCTGGATGGAAGACAGCGCCCAAGCACTCGAGCCACAGACGCGGCGAGTATGCCTGTACTCGGAATTTATCATCCCCAATCGAAATCAGCTGATGTAACATTGATGGGTAACGGATATGAAAACGTGAGGACTTCGAAGACGCTGCGAAAATGACAGGAGAAGACTCCGCCAGTGGAATTCCTGCTGGCAGCGCGAGATGCGTATCTTATTATGCATCGCTCCGACCGACCTGCTGGCCACTACTCCAATTCCAGAAGAACTCGTCCAACAAAAGGAAGAAGAAAAAGTTGTTATGAGCGGGAGGCATGGTTTCGGTCGCAGATGGCTGCTGCTGCTGCAGGAATCCCATACTTCCCTTATCTCGATTTATCTGCTCTGTCCTTCGTCGTGGACGCGCAACTTCACCTCCAGCACGATTTGCAGAGCTGTTGTCGCTAATTATGTGTAATTTGTGCAAACTCTTCAGGTGACAGGCAGGTAGGGTCTTGCTTTTCCTATCTTGATTATAATCCGTCCGCCGCACTAGCTGTAGTGCAGTATTCACAAACCATTAGACTCATGTTCGACTCCTGGCGATAGAAGTGAATATGGGCTATTCCAGATGAAATCGATCAGTAAAAAAACCTCGCATTTTTTATACTCTAATTTTTTCCCTATTTATAGAAGGTGCTGGGGAGAGTGCATTTGCAAAAATATACTATCGAAAGTCAAACGGTTTTCGTAATGTTGAGCGACAAATTTAGCGTATTTTAGAAAAACAAGCCTCTTTCAGCGCTAAAGAACTCTGGAACCATTTACTGTAGAACAGGCCTGCACAAGGTTTGCGCTCTCCGAGCCGGCTCACAGCTCATGAGCGGAATGCAGATATTAGCTGCGCTCTGTGTAAGGGTGGACTGGAAGAAGGGGTGATCTCGTACAAAATTATACACAAAAGGAAGTGCTATTACGAGTGCTTATGAAATGAATTCCCGTTCAGTGTTTGCAAAACTATATTGGACTATTATTAATTAATAAATAAATATTTATTTTACAGAAGTAATAAAAATTGTATAGCTACTTAAATGTACAATATCATTTTGTTATATTTTTATTTATCAGTGCATCAAAACGAGGTTTTATGCTGTTGGCAGCTGAAAGGAACAGTAGCCTAATGATCATAATGAAACATCAGTTACAGATGTTCGATGTCTGCCTTTATTAAAGTTGATTATAGAAAACAGTTGCTCACAAATATAAATGTTGAGCCAAACATAGCAATCATTTTCACAGCCAGCCTGTGTAGTTGTGTATATTATTGCTAATGTTTAGTCTTGTAAAACTCAACCAGGCTAGTAGTATTATCCAAACGATCTTTAGCCCTTAGGTCACATTGAAGATCAATAAGCGGTAAATACCGCTCTCCCGCTCCGAAGGAGCGCGCGCGCTCGTTGAGCGCTGTTTGTGCAGGTCTGCTGTAGAACATTGAACGAGAGCTCATTTTGAAGCTGACATTTGGTAGGTTATTATAAGCAGTAATCCTTATTTTTATTGTGTACAGAGAGACAGATAATCTGATTTTACTTACTTTTAGGATTTTTGCTCATTTGTAAAAATGTAAGAAAATACTGAGAAAAAACCTTGCATTATGAAGAGGAATTCGGCATTGTTTGCTTAGTGGTACCGCAATAAGTTTCGAGGGTATTAAATAAATTATTTTCACACGCCTAGACTTGAACGGCGCAGTACCGCACGCACTGGCCGAGAGATGATAAGTGGGCGTTGGGCGTCATTTTACTCCTGTGTTTATGTAAACTTGTGATAAAGCTAGCCCAGCTATGCGCTACTAGACGAAACATCACGTGTTTGTTTCCTGGCCTTGATTGTCTCGGCTAGCTCCCGTCTCACAGTCAGCTGGTTAGTTCACGCGCGTACAATTTATTTTCTTTATTTGATATTTTCAATACTTTCTTATGAACATACCATCAGTAAAAAAATATGTGTTTATTTGTACTTTCAATGCGGAATCTAACTATATGTTTTTTAAATATTTTTTTCCTAGGCAAAGGCGTCTTAATGAGGAAAAATCTAAATTTCTCCATTTCCATAAAAAGTAAGAAAAACTGTTTATATGTCAATATAAACTTTAATTTCTCAGCATCAAAATAAACCATGATTTTGATCATTGGGTGGAAGGGTTTCGGAGCTACAACAGTTTAAAGTTGCTAATTTTATGAAAATACGATAAATTTAAATATTTTAAATTTAAACACTATGAAGTTCTGATGCTCAAACTTTGCACAAAGCATTGTATCACAGTTCTCAACGTACAAAAAAAGTTTCATTGTATTTAGAAATTGTAAGGTCAATTTTCTCTATATTTCGGTCGATTTGAGATGGAATAGCTCATATGTATCTTCATTATTATCATAGTGTGTTTCACATTCACATTTCTCATCTTCTTTATGGAAAATATCATGTTCATCATGTCCGTGATCTTCATCAACAGTCGTTCTCAGTGGTCCAACGGTTACCGTGCTAGCTTTGGCTCCGAGTGACACACATTCTTACTTCTGGGAGGGAAGTAAAGCTGGGCGTCCCTTGTCCTATATTTACGACACTTGAAAGAACTCTATTTCTGATAGGGGGCTCCAGGCAAAATTTGTGTACCATTTCTCACCCATGTTGGATTTCGAAAAACAATCTCTGCAGTTGGAAGCGTCGTTAAACAAAACACTACTGAAGCTCTATCTCATCTCTCAAAAATACTGTATCTCACTATCATAGACAGCACATCTCACTTGATATGTGTCAGAGGAAAAATAATTGTTTGTGTACATCAGAAGTGTGATTAGTGTAATATGTAGCTAATCGGCGATGTATGAAATGGAGGAGTAAAGGAACTGACCACTCTACCCCATTATCTCCTGACCTAGTTGCCTCATAAGTGGTGCCATGTTGGTATCTCTTGTGAGGTTCAGACTTGTCTTCGGACAGTTGACTAACAACCATAATCTTTTTCTACCGACGTGACGGTAGATATAGTCTCTTAGTTGATACAACATCGGTAAAAATTAATTTATAAAAATCACCACCTTTATCTCATCACCATCATCATCATTATTATCACTACCACTTCATCCACCTCCTCTTGGTTGTCACCGCTTTCTTCATTTTCATCACTTTCTTTACCTTCTCTTTATCATCAGCACTTAATCTTATTTTCATCAACATTTTCTTCAACTTATCTTCATCATCACATTCTCTGTCTTATTTTGGTCGTCACTACTTTCTTCATTTCTTCTTCATCATCACTTTCTTCACCTCTTCATCATCGGCACATCTTATTTTCATCATGAGCAGTTTCTTCATCTTGCCTTCATCATCACTTTCTTCGATTTGTCTTTGTCGTTACCACTTTCTTCTTCTTCTTCTTCGTCTTCTCTTCATCATGACCACTTTCTTCAACGTACCATCATTATACTTTCTTTATCTTCTCTTCATTATTACAACTTTATCTTCTCTTTACCTTATCTTCATAATTATCACTCTCTTCATATTAGCTTCATCATTAGCCTACCACTTTTGATATTACCTTCATCATTACGCCTATCATTCGTTTCATCTTATCTTCGTCATTACCACTCTCTTTAACCTGAGATGTTGATACAGCGTCGTAAAATAGCCCACTTAAAAACATTCTCTTCATCTTATCTTCATCATCACCACTCTCTTCATCTCCACTTTTTCATCTCTTTATCACCACTTTCTTCGTCTCCTCTCCATCACCACTTCCATCCTCCAAATAAATCCACCAGTTGCGAAGCTCTTTTAACCATTTGTCAGTTTAGTTTACTTTTGCACGGAACATCTATCTAGTTACAATAATGTTATACTTTCCTTTATAGAGAGTCGAAGGTCAATATAGAGTATCCACCAGCCACTGAACGAATATTGAACACCTTTATCACTGCCAAATGTGACGGTATAAACCAATTGTCAATACTTTTGTTACAACCACAACACATTTCAATTCTTATTGTGCTATATACATATATACATACATACATACATACATACATACATACATACATACATATAATTTGTACTACATTAACACATTTAATATATCACAAGACATAGACTGAACGAATTAAACGTAATTATTATGAAAGTCGCCATATTTTCTTCATGGAATTACTATCCATTTCCACTAGATGGCTACCAACACACCAGCAGCAGGGCCGGTAATACATGCAAATGAATTATACTAAATGTGTGAAATGTTACGACAGGTGTGCAGTATGATGTGACAGGTTAGGTTAGGTTTGATTAGGTGTGTAATATTATGAGAGAGGTTAGGCTAGGTTTGATTAGGTGTGTAATATTATGAGAGATGTTAGGCTAGGTTTGATTAGGTGTGTAATATTATGAGAGAGATTAGGTTAGGTTTGATTAGGTGTGTAATATTATGAGAGGTTAGGTTAGGTTTGATTAGGTATGTAATATTATTAGAGAGGTTAGGCTAGGTTTGATTAGGTGTGTAATATTATAAGATAGGTTAGGTTAGGTTTGATTAGGCGTGTAATATTATGAGAGAGGTTAGGCTAGGTTTGATTAGGTGTGTAATATTATGAGAGAGATTAGGTTAGGTTTGATTAGGTGTGTAATATTATGAGAGAGGTTAGGCTAGGTTTGATTAGGTGTAATATTATGAGAGAAATTAGGTTAGGTTTGATTAGGTGTGTAATATGAGAGAGGTTAGGCTAGGTTTGATTAGGTGTGTAATATTATGAGAGAGGTTAGGCTAGGTTTGATTAGGTGTGTAATATTATGAGAGATGTTAGGTTAGGTTTGATTAGGTGTGTAATCTTAGGAGAGAGATTAGGTTAGGTTTGGTTAGGTGTGTAGTATTATTACTATGTTGGCGACACTGAAACCCATTGTTACATTAAAGAAATGTGGCCGTATTCTTCATTCATTCGCGACGATTTTCGTATATAAGTAAGGTATGTATTTAGGGCGGATTTGGTGCGCTTACAGCTCTCCCAGTGATCACATCAATTTCTACTAATCTATGTACAATAATTTGAACTGGTAATGAAAATTACGGAAAAACGGCTGAGCGGATTTTAATAAGTGACCCTTCATTTTGAAGCTTGGCATCCAAATATTTTCAGAAAAGTAGTAGTTTTCAGTGAAATATCCATTTTTCTACATTATTTTCCTATTTTCCAAAATCCATCTTTCATCAGTTTTGAGAACTAATTGCATTTCAGAATAAAACAAAACAAACTACAACAAACAATAGGATATTACACGAAGGCCATGACCTGCAGGATTGCTGACATATTTAGAGTTCAAATTCAATTGGATATTAAAAACTTCAAGACTTGCTAAAAATAATTTACAGGTCTGATTCTGTGGTGTGTAATTTTCTGAGTACAGCTGTGTACTGGATATTAAAATCTACAAAACTTTGGATGGTTTGATGACATGATTACCATTAGAAATGAAATTTTATTATAGTTAATGCCATGTTGTGACTATTTTTCATTAATTATACATATTAATGCTATACTCATGATATGAAAGTGAAACGTTTTGGGTTTATATAAGTAGATGTAGAGAATATCTTAAATTAGATCTTCATTTATATAATTTATTGAGTGGGGCTATTATATATAGCTTATAAGATAATAATATTATTAAAAATCAAATATTGTTATAGTTATTAATCAAGTGGGGTTGGGTGTTTTTCAGATACTTAATGGCGTCATTCTCTTCAGTATTGGCTCGAGAGAGCGCAAAAATTACAGTTCCTAAGGAAAGACGGTATTACTTACTGATAAAATAAGAGGCCTATAAAATTTTGTAGTCTCCCGATCATTTCAGCAAGATCTCTTAGCAGGATAAAATGATTTTACCCTCTCCATTTCAAGCTCTACATGTAGCAACTATACCAAGATGCTATGTCTATTGTTCGAAAGCATAGCAAACCTGACTTTTTGAACTTTCACCTACAAACCTGAAAAAGCTATTGGTTTACTCCCATATGAAAAACCCATTGATCGTCTTGACATTGTTACTTGCGTTTTCGCGTTGAAATTCAAAACTGAAGGTGGATAGGTTCAAGAAAAAGTATTTGGCATAAAAACCATTCAGAGGGAGTATGTTTCATTATTATGGAAGCAAATAACTTTCAAAATATCTGGTATTTTTCATTGAAAATAAATCTGAAAATCTTTTATTTGAACGTCTAATGAACTTAGTTTGCAGTATTTGATGCACAAACCACTAGTCAATACTAGCCTATAAATCCAAGGCATTTTCAAGGTATTTTATCAAGTTCCTATAGTGGCTGAGACATAAGTAATATTCACCGAGTCAAACTCTGGGTTTTGCGTTTGTAGTCACAAGCCTGTAGGTTCAGACGTCTCCTTTATAACAAAGGGATATTAAATATGAGCTGAAGGCAATTAATGTAATGCATTTAACGAACGGGAAGTATAAAAACAACCGGATGTGTGGTCACAGGACTGCTGTTAATCTTGGGTATTGTCAAGCTTGTGCACGCGGAGATGTATTGGACGCAGTTTTATTAACTTCTGTCGTTCCGGCAAGGACGTAAAATTCTGAGTCAAACCGTACTTCCTGTAGCATGATCAAAGTCCTTAGCATCGCCGCTTTTCTTCTACGTCTTACAGACAATAGACATTTTGAAAAATAATGATGAATCAACTCTAAATGATAAAGGTTATAATTATTTACAGTTCGTCGACGGTTCTTTTAGTTCATTATCCACATAATGCTGCCATTTTTGTTCATTTGCAATGCTGTTTTTCAATCACACCGCTAAGCGATTTATTGAAATTTTTTATTACTTAAACTATGTCGTTTCGAGAAGGATAAAGACCAACGGAACAATACCTCTTGGGTAATAACTGAGATTTAATGTACTGTAGGTTCATTCGTAACACGATATTCACGGCCATAAAATCCAGACTGCCCACATGGAACTGTGGGAAATGCGACGAGAACGAAATCAAGCCAGCTCTGGGATCAGTCACAGGTGCGACATTTGCGGATATTATGGCAGAAGGAAACATTGGCTGCAACTCTTCGAGGAGGGGAATGTATGGAGTGAATTGGGATTTTCTTTAGACCTCTTTACTTTTTTCACTCTCTTACTGATGGCTCGAAGGCGAAGATAGGACCAATCTTAGAAACGTTATGATTTCCTTTTTGATTACCAGCAATGGAAAAGCTCAATCTAGGTGCATCGTAAACAGTGCAACACTGCGTTGTCATTATTCAGATGTGTAGTGAGTCAGATTACTAATGATATACACAATGAAAATTAAACTTAACGTAGAATATAAACGTTACGGTAAAATCAAGAAGTCATACCATCATTCACGATGGGAACATAAACATAACAGCAAACCAGCGAATAGGGATTATAAAGAATGGACACTGAGCGAATTTTCCTGTGTTTTGTTTCTCTGTGCGCCGGCGTTTAGTTCTACTTTCAAGCGCTAGAGGTTAGTGTAATCGAGCATAGGCTAAGATAATAATTGAGAATAGAGCTGAGACACAGGATTCAAACATCGCCTACCTTATTGCATAATCCAGTAACGCTTTGCTTCAAATAAATTCAAGTTAACAGCTTTTCCTTATTTCTCAGTGACGAATTAGTTGTAATAATAATTTTTTATATTTCAAATATAATAAATTATATTATAAAATAATATAATACATTATAAAATTAAGTATCAAATTCGTTTAATATTTGTATATAATATAATAATAGGTATATGGTTTTACTTCTCATAAGAGTTTTGTTTTTCCATTTTCAGCGCTATCAAATCATTACATATTTTAATTGTTGTCGGGGTCAACGTCTCAACTCTCATTATAAAGGAACTGTAGAGTCTAGACATTACAGTTAATGACGGATTTATTATTTATGGATCCAATTTATTTTATATGAGTACATAATGTACCTAGATGTATTAATTATATGTGTTATATTTCCGCTGTGTCGACTGCTAGCTGGTGTGATGTCAGCGCCAACTCCTGGGAGAAAGCAGAATCTCACGCTCTAGCTGGCTTGAAGGTCATTGAAATCAGTCCGGCTACATCAAAGGTACCGACGCGAAGTGTCCATTCTTTATAATCCCTATTCGCTGAGCAAATATACTTGGTAACCATGGAAACATAACAACGACGTCATTTCCTCATATTCTGTCGTATACTTCAGCGCTCCACGATTGTGTTCTGTTTGCAAATCACGTAAGCATAAGCATGAAAGTTTGGAGTTTGCAAACTTTCATGTTAACGTCTAACGGCAATGTTAATGTCGGTGTTTATGTGAATCATTGTGAATGATCCCATTTGGTAGCCTAGCCGCAAACTTCTGTGTTTATGTTAGGGTTATGTTTAATTTTCATTGTGAATGGGCCTTTACGAGTGACAGGGGCTTCATCGAATCCCTGTAGCTAATTGCCTGAAACGTTTATGCTTTTCGTGATTATTATTGTGAGCATACATAGTTGAGATTGTAACGATGTTTGAGATTTGAAATAAATTTTGATATTTATTTTCTTTTCTGTCTTCATACTCAAGACCGAGCCTTCTCGTTAACTACTTCACAATCCAGAGCCATCTTCAGTTATGTAGTGAAAAATGGGTAGAACGGAGAAAAGTTCTCTCCGGCACCGGGATTCGAACTAGAGTTTTCAGCTCTACGTGCTGACGTTTTATCCACTAAGCCACACCGGATTCAAATTCCGGTTTCGAATCCCGATGCCGGAGAGAATTTTTCTCCGCTCTGCCCATTCTTCACCATATTTTAATGCAGAATTCCTGCATGGAAATATCACGTGTACTTCGGTACATCATAGTAATATGATAAGCGTAAGTAATCACTTCGTGATTCAAGACGGCGCCTTGTTCCGTCGGACCCCGGCCACTTAGTCACTCGTAATGAGTGCACCTCTGTACATAGTGTTGGACATTGTGCCACACGTTTCACGTGAATATTTTCAAAGTTCATATGATACCGAAATCAGAGCTCTACAGCAATTTGTATAAAGATAATATATGTGTATAATTGAAATAAAGAACGATGGCATCTACTCGATAGAACGCAGAACTGCCACAGGTATTGTTGAAACGTCGGGTTCCCAACTGATAAAGTTGAAAATAATCTGTATAACTTTATTATAAAAATATGATTAAACTTCGACAGAAATATAAGTACGTACATATAGGTACATCACGTTATTTTTTAAACACATGACGGTTGTTACTATACCAATTATTGAAGAAAATAGCTATAATTACATTCTTCACATAATATTCAAATAAATCACAATTTCTCGATAACAATATTTGTGTGACTATACGGATGGTGGAAGTATTATAGGCACTATATTCGATTCAAGTTAGTCGTGTATGACGAAGTTCGACATTCGTCGATGTTCTCTCTGCAGAAGAAGGCCTGTCGTGTTTGTTCCATTTTGTTATAAAAATATTCGCTATCCTTCACTCCAATTCCTTCATGTTTTAGCATAGACCTTGCGATTAGTTTTTCATATAAAATAAGACTAAGTTTGTAATGTCTTGGTTGCCTCTCTTATGTTCGAACATTGCAGGACACTATTTTAAACCACTTAGGTCCGGTTTCTTCAACTTTTGTTAAACTGCACCTAACATAGCGTTAGTTAACTGTAAGTTAAAAGTATGAATTGCTGTTAAAAATATTGCGTTTCTTCAACTTTACATTTCACATTTTAACATTCTGTTTGTTAACTCTCTGTTAGGACGAGAGATTGTAGAGTTTAACCATAACCTATAACCAAGTATAGGCTCAATTCTGTTTTCTGAACTCTGACAATTGCGATTCTCGCTTTTTTCTGTTGTTTAATTCAGAGGGGATAGAAGTCTTTCTATTCTCTCAGGTTTGATTTCTCTTCTTTCCATCGTCTGTATCACAATAGCGTGGAGCGGTATATTGGTATTGCTGTTGTGAAATGGAAAACACTGCAACAAAAAGAAATCGTGGAACAATTTCTCTTCGTTCGCAAGAAGCCTTCTGCTGGAAATAATTTCGCAGTATAAATCAATTAATGAGAATAAACAAACAAACGGATCTAAGTTGAAATCGAAAAGTGAGGCATGGCAGAAAATAGCCTATACCTTTGTATGAACTTCTGTTCTGTCAAATCACAGATATCATCCCCTCTGTTTATGTATTCATGGATAGCATTTTCTATATAATCAAGATATAAAAGTTCAGCATCTAATGCACCAGCCATATTGGATACTTCTATGCTAACAGAGAGTTAAATGATTTAACTGCATGAAATTGGGCAGTTAAATTAACATAGGTTTTAACAGCCTGTTAGTACTAACAGTAGTTGAAGGAATGCTTCAGCTGTTAAGTTTACAGTTAAAATGAAATGACACACTGTTATAATTTAACAAAGGTTGAAGAAACCGGGCCTTAAGGATGTGAGCACATATCTAGAGATTAGTTTTTTTCATATGGAATAAGACGAAGTTTGCAATGTTTTGGGTTTTCCCTCTCATGTTTGTACTTTGCACATACTAGTCGGTACTTTGAACATATGCGTTTTTAATATATATTTTGTTTGATTTATTTATACTGTGAATTTTATTAGTAACAACAATGTAATTTATTCGTCACAACAATAATTCCTTTCCACAATTCACCTTAAACGCTCTCGTCAACAATTGGATCTTCACTCACACAGTATTCAGCACTCCACCGACGACAATGACAATTTACTTGGACTATTACGCACAACAATGAACTGTTAATCTTAACTAATATTTACAAAGCACTATTTACAAATCAGAACTACCAGTTCTCAGTTCACAGTTCTTCTATCTCAGTCACTCGAGTTCACAGTATCTCGAACCACAGACCTTCAGAGACAGTTCACTGTACTCGAACTCGGGTCCCTCCAACTGCGGTCCACTGCACTCGAACTCAGGTCCCTCCAACTGCGGTCCACTGCACTCGAACTCAGGCCTTCGGCTGCTGACGCAGTTGCGGACGCACACTCGAGTCGAACTCCGGTACACAAGACTGGCTTGCTTGCTCTGGCTTTCTCACTGACTGGCTGACTAATCAACTGAAAACTCTGAAACTGCCGTCGTTCCTTCGCGACCGTAATTTATAACCACAGTGACGTAATCTCGAAGGTTCCACCCGTCTCTAGAGATGGCATTCCAGAGAAATCCAGAGCCCTCTCCTCTCTACCAGCACCAGATGCGCGCGCAAACTCGTCGCGTGACGTAATACACCCTCTCTCTTCTCTCCACCGCGCGACGTCACTCAATGTTCCGTGCAGCCTGTGCGATCTGCTTTCTTGCGGGACGCTGGTCGTGAGTTCGATTCTCACGTCGCTGTCACAATACGTATATTTGTGTGAATGTTTAGTCATATTAATAACAAGAAAAATTACCCCTACTCATTATTATGCGTAACTTCGCAAGATATGTGCCTGACATCCTTATGCAGCTAAAGCATAAAGGCCCAGGGAGAGGAGGAACTAAGAAGAGAGGCAACGAACATATGTAAGGAAGGGGAAAGATTGGACAAACGCAAAGGGAGCTTCAGTTCTACAAAGACTCGGCAAACATGAACCGAACATAAGGCCTCTTAAGGCTCATTCACAATGAAAATTAAACATAACGTAAGCGTTAACTTAAGAATACAAACGTTACGGTAAAATCAAGAAGTCATACCATCATTCACGATGGGAACATAAACATAACCGCAAACATACTTGGTAACCATGGAAACATAACAACGACGCCATTTCCTCATATTCTGTCGTATACTTCAGCGCTCCACGATTGTGTTCTGTTCGCAAATCACGTAAACATAAGCATGAAAGTTTGGAGTTTGCAATGCTTATGTGAATCATTGTGAATGATCCCATTTGGTAGCCTGGGCGCAAACTTCTGTGTTTATGTTACGGTTATATTTAATTTTCATTGTGAATGGGCCTTTACTCAGGGCCGATTGTATAAACCATTTAATCTTAGATCAGAGGTTAAATTGATCCTCGTTCTAGCTGAACTTGGAATTTTGTGTTGTATAAAGTCTAATCTGAGATTAATTTGTCTTAAACTAAAGTCAACTTTGACTGATGAAATTTCTCCGATTAAGTTAGATGATCCAAGCTCAGTTATTTCTTTCTGTTTGAAATGTACGAGTGGCAGATTGTGCAAAAATAATAACCATTGTTATTAATATTAATAGATATGGTATATTTCAATTTCTTGCCTTAATACACAAACATTATTATATTTTATAAGGCTTTATCGTGTTCAGCAGTATCAAATAACATAATCTATAATTATATTATGTTTATAACAACCATTAATTATTAATGGATATGATAGGTACATTAATTTTCAATTAACTGTATTACTAAACGAAAATTGTCGTTTTACAAAGCTTTATTATGTTTAGCAGTATCAAACACCATAACATGATAACAATTTGGAGAACGGTCAACCTTCTTATTGTCCGCCATTATTTACAATGCACAAAACAAACCAGTGTCTCCAACAGAGTGTACGGAAAGTCGCCAAAAAGTAATTGGAAAGTCGCTAGATTTCTCATTATCAACAAAGAAAGATTAAATTTTGTCACTATGGGGTGCTAAAAGGTCGCTAAATTCCTATTTAAGCCATATAAAAGTTAAAAGAAATTCTCGTTGAAAAAGAGTTAAAGTCGCTACATTGGCAACACTGAACAAACCTGTACAACATGGCCCGCGCATCACATACTTCACCTGTTTGTATGCGATGTTGCCAAATCCTTTTCACGTGAACTTAGATTGCATTTCAACCAAGGTAATTTGATCGCAGAAAAGTGATCGTAGAAGAAGTGTCTGAACTCGGTTCACTTTCCGATCTTCGATTAAAGTTGATCGTTGGTCAGGGAGTTTTATACAATTGGGCCTCTCTCCGATTTTCAATGGACTCGGTTGTTTTAGTTTACATGCTTCACTTCCACGTACTGTTGGGATGCCTATGGTGTAGGCGAAGTTCGTAGTATCTTGATATCCACTCTCATGTTCGAACATTGCACGACACTGATCCTGGTATTGTAAGCGATATTACACCATGATCATTATAAATTGGACTTTTAAGATCCACCCACCTGTGGTGTGGAAGGAAGAGTGTAAAAAAAAAGTATCCATCCTTATCTCACGTTTGCGATCTTCAAATGTTTTCAACCAGAACGGAGACCTTGTATTTTACATTTACTGTGTGCAAATCTGAACGCACTTGCCTCTTAAGGAGAGGTTTCATAAACTCGCGCTAAGGAAGGGTTGAGACTGACTAAGTGAAGCGTACAATCTTTTTCTTCTTCGCAAGGCTTTCATTTACTGAAACAAAAATATCGGACAGTATCGATAACGCCATTTGATTACTAAATTTTCTTACTATAGACATTCTCAATTCCACGAACAGTTCTGCGTTTATGTTGGAGATGGGAAAAGCATTAAGGGTACACTTACGTGATTTTTTTAACTTCTACAATTCTCATCCAAAATTTATTAAATTTAAAACGCATAAACATGCCTACAATACAATGACTTATACAAAATTTGGTGTCTTGAGGGATAATAGTTTTGAAATTATATTTTTTTAAATTTGTGTTATGTAGAGGTCAATAAAAAAGCTCTTTGCGACAAAGTTTTCAAAATTTTTATAGTTTGCACTAATTTCGGAATGTCGCTTTATATGATTCTTGGGTGGAATTTGTGTTTCGTGGTGTATGTTGTTGTCTGTTGTATCTTTAGTGCGGCTAGTTTATTGTTGTCTTTTTTGTGGCTTATTTCTGTTATTACTTTGTTTGTGTGTGTTAAATTAACAGTTGATAGAAATAAATTAGGATAATAATTTAAAATATATTCACGATAAATGTGTTGTATAAAATTTAAAAACTGTTTGTAACAACATTGTTTAACGGAAAACTGTGTAACGTCTTCAGAGATTTCAACCTACAGAAATTTTAACTACATTCTAGTGAATATTAGGATTAGATATTTGCTTAGGTTATAATATACTGTAGTATACATTTCATGAAACTTGTTAATAGAAATATAAGCTTGTATTTTAATATTTAATTTCAACTCATTGCATTTCATTCATTCATGTGTATAACTTATAAAACTTTGTACAGATTTGCTGAATATATAGAGTTGTAAAATTGTATTAATTTCATAATTGAAACGTAAGACTAATTCAATAGGAGACTCCATTAATCAATATCATATTATTATTATTATTATTATTATTATTATTATTATTATTATTATTATTATTATTATGCATTTATAACCCTAACATACTTATCTGAGGTAAAATAGGGTTCTCTGTAAAATTGGAGTATAATAAATGATAGAAAATATACAGCATGCCCTTCATTAACTACTTCTCTTATCATAGACCCATACTCTCCATTTGTAAACCAAACAAAAATAAAACATTCAAACCAACGCTTATTCTACACCCCGATGTATCTCTTGTGTTAAAATGCAGTTCGATTGTATGGCCACAATGCTAAATGAAAGCCACAAAGTTTTAAAAGTTGATAGGGAAAAGTGTATTTAATTTTATTGTAAAAGGTATTATGATTTGTATGTTTTACTTAATACAAAATGGTTTCGAGTTCGTGGCATATGGCACTGGCTTTGCATAATTTGCGTTACGAAGGCCACAGACAATATTCGAGATTCTTAATCAAATGTTCGCGGTAAAAAATAATTTTATTAAATACATCTTCCATACTGCCCTATATCATAACCTAATTCTGTCTCTGGGGTAAGAAGAGTGAAGATCCGAACTGTGTCTGAAATTCAGTTTTACAGACTGCTGAATATGCAATATTTAAACTATTTGTGGGTTTTTGTTTACTTCAGCAGGCTGTGGAGAACGCTATGTACATTGTTTTAATAATTAAATATTTATAATATTTCGTCAGCCCACGCGAGTTGTGTGGATATAAAGGTAAAAGTTGAGACGGTGTCGGGTGGAGTTCCCGGGTAGCTCAGTGGTAGAGCGCTGGTACGTTCAACCAGAGGTACCGGGATCGATACCCGGCCCCGGAACAATTTTTCCCTTGAAATTATTCAAATCTGCTTTACAGGGAGCTTCACCTGAAGGACTAGATTTGCATAATATATACGTTACTGTGTACGTTAACAGAAAACCACAATTCCAAGTCACACAGAGATTGTGTGCACTCGTTGTGGGTCTCTGGCGTTTCGTCAGCCCACGCGAGTTGTGTGGATATAAAGGGAAAAGTTGAGACGGTGTCGGGTGGAGTTCCCGGGTAGCTCAGTGGTAGAGCGCTGGTACGTTCAACCAGAGGTCCCGGGATCGATACCCGGCCCCGGAACAATTTTTCACTTGAAATTATTTAAATATTTATGTTTTGTATATCCAAGATTGTAACACTGACAATGTCTATAGTGAAATTTTTCATTCAATGACAGTAAACATTATTATTATTATTATTATTATTATTATTATTATTATTATTATTATTGGTTTGAACCCAGTTCAAAACACGGACAGAGCTTTAACGCCTTAACCGTAAGGCGAATTAAGTCTGTCTCCTGTGTTCCCGCGCAATTTATATGTAATTATTAGACCTCCGATTTTAGATTAAATGCCTGTTTTTTCTGTAGGAATAAACTGAAACTAGTTAAATAGCTTCACATTTTATATAAAATATGAACGTTTGAAAGCGGTTTTATGGGGCCTGAAATGCCTGTTTTGCCCATTGAGATCTATTTTTTTAAGTTTTAGAGCCTAAAATTGCTTATTTCTATTCGTTACGCATATATTTTAAAATTTCCGTGTGGCAGTGAAAGAGAAAGTTTTGAATGTCATGGGGTGGGTATGTTTCAAATATCTTGTAATAGTTTGATTGTAGGAATAAAGAAATTCCTGGAAGATTTTGTTGAGTACCTGAGCAGACAGAAGGAATGTGATGAATCGGGAGGATGTATTTCTCCCTAAAGAAATCAACGTGGCAAATATTGCTAGATTTAAATATGCATCCATTGCTTCGGTATCATTGGGAAGAATTTATTTCGCTTATAAAATGGTTTTGTATAAGAGAAGGCAAGGTTTCACAGTATAAAATTAGAGAAAACCGTTGTTATGTATTATGAATAATGTATTAACTGTAAATTCATTGGTAAATTAATTAATTTAATTGTAATATGAGCACATATGTATTAGAAGCTTTACAGCAATGAGGCCGATAAATTCATTAAAAATTACGTACCGGTATTCATAATTTAAGACTTAACAAAAATAAAGTTTCTAACCGCAATATTTTTTTTACTGTTTTTGTCGCTGTATACCGTAATGCTTAATACTCACTAATTAATTGCATTTTGTTTTATAATTACTGTTGTTTGTGTGGATAGATATTACATTTTAGCTGCATAAAAAAGTATTTTATGCTGCTAGAAATTGTATTTTTAAGTGCCTAAGGGTGCTATTCATAGATATTTCGCTAACCCGCGCTACGAGGGTGCTAAACTAGCCCCGGCTATCGACTGGTTACTTGTACAGGATTCATATCATATCCCTAACACTGGTTTATGAATACGAAAAACGCTAGTTCGCTGATCATCCACCGGAAGCTCCCGCTAAGAATGTCTATGAATACGGCCCTAAAAGTTTTGATAAATGCATGGCCTATTTTAGGTGCCTAAAAGTTAAGTTTTAAGTGCCTAAAATCCGAGGTCTACTAATTATTTATTAGCCCAGTTATTTTTACCCATATTTTTTTAATGGCGTCAAAATTATGATGCATTCTTAATACGCGACATTTATATTGAATGCATACATACCGCGGACTTTGCAACTAGAATGAAACATTCCTTACTCCGCAGTTTACGTCTGCTGTCTTATGAAGTACATGAATTATTGCATGTGAGATGTAGGGGCCGGTGTTTTTGGTATGGGCAGTAACTGTTCAAGCTGCGAGCGGGGCGGGGATTCCCCCTAGGGTTAATTCTTGCTAGGGCGTAGTCGATGAATGAAAAACGTCAATGGCAACTAGTGCCCTCTCTGGCGAGTACAGCAAGCTCAATATTTGGTCGGCCGGGAGGGGAGCAATGCATAACACGACAGAATGGAGAAGAGGAGAAGGGATAGAATGTGTTCTACCTATATTACCGTCAACTCTATGTTCAGTGTTATGTACTGCTATTTTTTTTACAACTTGTTGGTCATTTACCGCACTCTACACGCCACGAATTCTTGCCTTTATAAGCATCTACTAGTAGACTATATTTTGTTCCCATTACTCTTTCAGTTTTTTGATTCCACCTTGTCCTAGGTTTTTAGATTTCTTACCTGAAGAGTATCCGCTCAAATTCGATTTACTCCGAGGGACAAATGTAGAGTTCTTAGCCGGAATAATACAACAGTAATAATAATAATAATAATAATAATAATAATAATAATAATAATAGTAGTAGTAATAAAACACTTCGACTTTGACACTCCTTTTTAATTGTTATGTTCGCTCTAAATTGTAATATGCCTCTGTAATTTGGTCGCCCACTTGCAAATCACATAGTAATCAAATTAAACAAATTCAAAAACGATTCTCTAGATATCTGTATTTTAGAAGATATCATTGTTCAGCCCTCCATAACAACATTTCGTACAACAATCTACTTGCTGAATTTAATTTAATGTCTCTTGGCAGTCGTAGATTACTTGCTGAGCAACTTTTATTGTATAAAATATTCAACGGTCTACTGGATAATAGCGAAATATTATCACAAATCCAGATTAACGCTAGAACATCACATTTAAGAAATCGTCAATTGTTATATTATAAAAAACCAAACAATTCATCACATAAAAATTCACCAGTGTTAAATATGTGTTCAAATTTCAATGAAATATGTAAAACATGGGATCTAGATTTCTGCATTTCTTACATAGAATACAAACATTTTCTTATTAATACACTGAAGGTAGTTGATTTTATATAATATTGCTATTTGTTACTCTGTAATTTGATAACTATAGCTACATTTTACATTTTTAGCTATGATATCTATACTTAACTACTTCTCATTTATTTTATTTTGTATTTTTAATTTATATTATATCTGTGTCTTTTATTTAGGTAGTATCTATTTGTCTGTTTGTTTTTTTTCTTTTCTCATTTTCCATTTTAATTTGTATTTACACTTGTATCTTGCATTTGTATCTGTTTCATCTCTTTTTTCATGTTATATCCAATTCTATGTTTTTTAACGAATATCTGTACTGTCTATTGTAATTGGGGCTTTGCCCTGTTATAGACATAAATAAATAAATAAATAAATAAATAAATAAAATAATAATAATAAATCGCCACCGGCGTAGCTCAGTCGTCTGAGCGCTTTCCTGCAATTCCGGAGTTGTTCTCGGGCGTAGGTTCGAATCCCTCTTGCGCTGATTACCTAGTTGGTTTTTTTCCTAGATTTTCCCTAACCATAAGACAAATGTCAGACTGTGTGCATTAATTGATTGAACTTTTACTTTAAGCATAATGGTATTAGACCAGTTTTCTTAGACCTAAGGAATTAGACAATATTGCAAGTTAGACATAGTTGTAGTCGACTTCATTTTGCATTAGACATACAGGGCCGTATTCATGGACATTCTTAGCTCGGGCTTTCGGTGGATGATCAGCGAACTAACGTTTTTCGTATTCATGAACCAGTGTTAGCGATATGATGTGATGTGATGTGATGTGATGTGCTATATATGATATGATATGATATATGATATGATATATGATATATATATGATGTAATGTGATATGATATGATATATGATATGATATGATATGATATGATATGATATGATATGATATGATATGATATACGATATATATGATGTGATATGATACATATGATATGATATATATGATATGATATATGATATATATGATGTGATGTGATGTTGATGTGATGTGATATGATGTGATATATATGATATGATATGATATATATTATATGATATATATGATGTGATGTGATATATATGATATGATATGATATGATATGATATGATATGATATGATATGATATGATATACGATATGATATGATGTGATGTGATGTGAGATATGATATGAGATATGATATGATATATGATATATATGATATGATATATGATATATATGATGTGATGTGATATGATATATATGATATGATATATATATTATATGATATATATGTGATGTGATGTGATATGATATGATGTGATGTGATGTGATATATATGATATATATGATGTGATGTGATGTGATGTGATATATATGATATGATATGATATGATATATGATATATATGATATATGATATATATGATATGATGTGATGTGATATGATATGATATGATATGATATGATATGATATGATATGATATACGATATGATGTGATGTGATGTGAGATATGATATGAGATATGATATGATATGATATGATATGATATGATATGATATGATATGATATATGATATGATATGATATATGTGCTGTGATGTGATGTGATATGATATGATATGATATGAGATATGATATGATATATGATATGATATGATATGATATGATATGATATGATATGATATGATATGATATGATATGAATCCTGTACAAGTAACCAGTCGATAACCGGGGCTAGTTTAGCTCGCTCGTAGCGCGGGCTAGCGAAATGTCTGTGCATGGCACCCATAGATATTAGATCGGCTTTCTTAGACCCGTCGTTAGACCTAATGCATTATACATTATTGTATTAGATATTAAACCTTTAGACGTACTGACCGCTATCCCTAACTAATGGGATTGGGTAATGTGAGCATATGGGTGTTGTGTATAAGTGAATAAATTTTGCTATCAACTTACTTTCAACTTTTGAATCTATCAATTTACAATTTTTACAGCGTACTCACAATATTAGCAGGTACCTATATTTTAGTTTTTACATTATCTTTACAGTATTTTTTTTTAATATTTAGTATTTATTTATTTAACCTGGTAGAGATAAGGCCGTTACGCCTTCTCTGCCCCTCTACCAGGGGATTACAACTATAATATGAACAATAAAATTACAATTAATATTAAATTTACAATTACAATTACAATAAAAATTAAAGTACGACAAGATTACCTGATTAATGAAAGCTAGACATTTTATCATAGAAGTTAAGAACAGAGAATATTTTTGTATTTACTGAATTACAAATTAAACCTAGAATAACAAAATTCAATAGTGATGAAATTACCGTATATTGAAATATTTTGTGATAGGTTAAGAGGACTATTTACAAGAAACCATATCTGAACGAGTCTCAATTACTGACCAAGTACCTATTAAGTTTGCGTTTGAATTGAATTTTATTTCGACAGTCCCTGATGCTAGCAGGTAACGAATTCCAGAGTCCTGGGAGGGCTATTGTGAAAGAGGATGAGCGTGATGCATTTGATTTAAAATTTTTGAACTTCAAAAATATTAATTACCTACATTTAAATTAAAAATATTGGTATTTTAGAAACTTGTTTTTCAGAAATGTTTTGCACTTCAGGTTCCAAAGAATTCAAGCATATTTCCAATGCAGTTCACTAGCCTATATTTGCTGCCGTTTTCATCTTATTATGACTGTTTTTTTTTAATAGAAAAAAATTGTTATCCATCCAGAAAAAAAATATATTTTAAAATTTTCAAATTTTTTTCATACTTTTCTGGCTAGAAATTCATAATAATTTTGATAAAGTGGTTATGTTTCTTCACTTTCGTATGAAATAGGAGTATGCAATGTTTCAACCTCCTAGAGTTAATAATAATAATAATAATAATAATAATTCTTTATTTATACTGGCGGAGTTAAGACCATAGGGCCTTCTCTTACACTCTACCAGGTCACAAAGTATACAAGGAGTTAAAATTTAACAAAAAGTTAAAGAACAGAATATTAACATATTACAAATAATAATAATAATAATAATAATAATAATAATAATAATAATAATAATAATAATAATAATTCTTTATTTATACTGGCGGAGTTAAGACCATAGGGCCTTCTCTTACACTCTACCATGTCACAAAGTATACAAGCAGTTAAAATTTAACAAAAAGTTAAAGAACAGAATACTAACATATTACAAATAATAATAATAATAATAATAATAATAATAATAATAATAATAATTCTTTATTTATACTGGCGGAGTTAAGACCATAGGGCCTTCTCTTACACTCTACCAGGTCACAAAGTATACAAGCAGTTAAAATTTAACAAAAAGTTAAAGAACAGAATACTAACATATTACAAATAATAATAATAATAATAATAATAATAATAATAATAATAATAATAATAATAATAATAATTCTTTATTTATACTGGCGGAGTTAAGACCATAGGGCCTTCTCTTACACTCTACCATGTCACAAAGTATACAAGCAGTTAAAATTTAACAAAAAGTTAAAGAACAGAATACTAACATATTACAAATAATAATAATAATAATAATAATAATAATAATAATAATAATAATAATAATATAATAATAATTCTTTATTTATACTGGCGGAGTTAAGACCATAGGGCCTTCTCTTACACTCTACCATGTCACAAAGTATGCAAGCAGTTAAAATTTAACAAAAAGTTAAAGAACAGAATACTAACATATTACAAATAATAATAATAATAATAATAATAATAATAATAATAATAATAATAATAATAATAGCATAATAAAATCGACACTAAACAACATGAAAATAATACCGTAATAGAAAAAAAAGTAAAATACGTTGGAATATAGTAAAAACAACTCATTTAGACAAATGGTTAATATGGAAAACGTAAGAAGAATATAACAAAATGGAATGTAATAAAATAATAATAAAAAAAGAAAAGAAATAAGAAAATTAAATAAAATTCACAATAAAAAGGGTATGATAATAAATTCATCGGCTGATAAAGAGAACAAAAAGGGGAAAGGAAGGAAGGAAATATATAGCCTATATTTTTACAAAACTATCGCAGAGAAAGGGGCTTGTAACTGAAAGGAATCTGAGAAAAAAAGTTCCTAAAATATCCATGCTTTGAACTTAAATTTAATTAATATTTTTCAGGTTTAATTTTTTTTTTATAAAATCAAGTAGCCTATATGAGGTAGAAAGATAATCTAAAAACCAAAGTATACCTGCAAATATTGTGTGTATGCTGTAAAAATTGTAAATGGGTAGATTGGAAAGTCCACACCTGTGAAGTAACTGTTAACGCGTCTGGCCGCGAAACCAGGTGGCCCGGGTTCGATTGTCGGTCGGGAGAAGTTACCTGGTTTAGGTTTTTTCCGAGCTTTTCCCTCAACCCAATATGAGTAAATGCTGACTTTCGGTGCTGGACCCCGGACTCATTTTACCGGCATTATCACTTCATCTCATTCAGACGCTAAATAACCTAAGATGTTGATAAAGCGTCGTAAAATAACCTATTAAAATAAAAAAATAGATTGGAAAGTTGAAGAGTAATAGCAAAATTTCTTCACTCGTACTCAACAGCCTGACCACCCAAGACTACCCAATCCTCTTAAGCCACATTCCAAACAGAAATAAATGTTCCTAGAATCTGTCCGTATATTTGGTTTGACCGCAATGAAATATCTTTTGACTGTTTTATCTCCACGCAGTATATGCCATCAAGAATGCGACCTTGTTAAAAGTGCGTTCCTTACGATCGTTGTTTGTGCTTGCAGACTTGAGCATGATGGCAATGCCTGGCCAGCAGCATCCCCAACACCAGCAGCAGCCGCAACAGCAGCAGCAACAGCAGCAACAATGTCCTCCACCACACCCCATGCCAGAATTCCGGGATGCTGACCATTACCGCAGTGCCCTCAGTCCTCTCTGCATCACCGACGGCAGCCATGAGATTGTCAGGCCTAAACCCCGCAGGTAAATTCTGGGATGTTACAACATTTGCTGTAAGGCAGCGTTTCTCAAACTATGGTCCGCGGAAGACCTGTGGTCCTCGAGGTCTGCCCTTGTGGTCCTTCAAAAAAGACAGAAGAAAAAATAAAATTCGAACAAATTGCGTATCACACTATAGCTTAAAATCTCAGAGTTTGGAAATGACACATGGCAATCGAATTTCACTTTTTCTCCCAGTACAGACATTTTATGAAATTTGTTACCCTACCCGTCTATCGACTTCCCACTCTACTGTCAGCAACAAAAGAGGCTTTAAAGCATTATGAACGTGGTGTTTCTCGACATATTTTCCCTGCACATCTAGCGCCGCGCCTGTAACCCAGCCAGGGACCACCCGAATTCATAACAGAGGACCAAAGTACCGAACCTTAATTCAAGTTCAAAATATAAGTATACTGGTATTAAAATATGCTACGAAAATTATAAATTTGCTTTCGAAGGGAACAAGAATAAGGTGGTCCGCGGAACTGTTCTGACTTTAAAAAGTGGTCCCCACTTGAAAAAAGTTTGAGGAACGCTGCTGTAAGGATTTCTTCGAGTCGAGATGTCCACGGGGTCTAGTGATTACCGTTCTGACATTCGCGAGTTCAGACCCGGCCTAAAGCGATTGATTTTGTATTATGGTGAATCCTTAATATGGTCTTCTGTGGGAGGGAAGTAAACCTGTGTGTCCCGTGTTGTAGATTTATAGCACGTAAAAGAACTTGGTCTCTGATAAATGACTCTAAATACAATTTCTCTCCCTCGTTGAATTTCAACGTTGAATAAATAACCTTTGAAGTTCAAAGCGTCGTTAAATAAAAACCACATGTCACAGGGTAGCGTGTGCGCTTCTCAACCAAGCTTCCGTGGTTCGATTCCCTTGTCGTCGACTTCACTCTGCGATGACATACATCTTGCTGACCATGTTGAGGAAGGCTGCTAATTGAGCGAGTCTAGTGTTAGTACAAAAAAATTCAAAACATCTCTTCTAGATGATGTTATAGTGCCTCACGAAAAAGACTATTACTACCACTACCACCACCACCACCACCACCACCACCACTGTCCGTCCGAGTGGTTATGTCGCAGGGTCATCGAAACGAGGGAAGTCATCTGTCATCTGAAATTTCTCACAGTCCACAACTATGGAGTAACGGTTAGCGCATCTGGCCGCGAAATCAGGTGGCCCGGGTTCGATTCCCGGTCAGGGCAAGTTACCTGGTTGAGGTTTTTTCCCGGGGTTTTCCCTGAACCCAATATGAGCAAACATTTTGGGTAACTTTCGGTGCTGGAACCCGGACTTATTTCACCGGCATTATCACCTTCATCTCATTCAGACGCTAAATAACCTAAGATGTTGATGAAGCGTCATAAAATAATCTACTTAAAAAAAACTTCTCACAGAGGTCAGTTGAATGTTGATAAATAAAATTTAATTAACATTTTTAGGAAACATTAATATTAAGTTGCTTGCGGGCATTTTCATATCGCACTTAGATTAAAATAGGCTGTAGTGGTAAATTCATGAAATTTAAAATTTTATTGTGAGAGACTATTTAGGCTGAGATTAAAGGCTCATTCACAATGAAAATTAAACATAACGTAAGCGTTAACTTTAAGAATAAATCAAGAAGTCATACCATCATTCACAATGGGGATATAAACATAACAGCAAACATACTTGGTAACCATGGAAACATAACAACGACGCCATTTCCTCATATTCTGCCGTATACTTCAGTGCTCCACGATTGTGTACTGTTTGCAAATCACGTAAGCATAAGCATGAAAGTTTGGAGTTTGCAAACATTCATTTTAACGTCTTACGGTAATGTTTATGTCAATGCTTATGTGAATCATTGTGAATGATCCCATTTGGTAGCCTGGGCGCAAACTTTTGTGTTTATGTTACGGTTATGTTTAATTTTCATTGTGAATGGGCCTTATATCATTTATTTCCAAGAAATAGTCTGCCCAGGCATCCTGGATTGCCAAAACACAAAATAACACACATATAAGAATAATAACGATTACAGTAAAATAGATGAGTCAAATTGAAATGTGAACTAGGAGCTTAAATTTAAGACAATTAAGTTTTATGCCCGTGACTATTCTCAAAATATAAAATATATTATTTAAAAAAATATAATTTCAAAAAAATTAGCTCTAACGGCATCTAATTTTGTACAGATGATAGTATTGTAGGCATGTTTATGTAGTTTAAATTTAATAAATTTTGGATGAAAATTATAGAATTTCTAAATATCATATTAGCGTCCCCTAAGCTAACAGTGCTCCAGTGTGGATCTTAACATTTACCCTCCTCAACGAAATTCCTATGCATGCTGAAAATTCCACCCTCCTAGAGTAGTTAATTTTTATGTATTTCTAAATTTACCGAGGAGTAAACAACCCAACCTATTTATGGCTTTCTTCAGCTGTCGCAGTTTTGGTAAATAAAATAGATAACCCTGATAATCCTCGATATCAGACCTGAAAAGCGTGTTCTTATCGTGGAAGAGAAATCACAATGGCATGTTTGCTCATCTTTTAATTGCAGTATAACACGCTGAATATAAACGTGTGCAACTTTCCTTGGCAGAGGTGTGGGAATGAGATTAAAGAGAAGAGTGCTCTGGTTTCTATGGGATCCCATTGTCTTAGCGACTTGCAGGACTCACACTTGAAGTGTCTACAGTGTCAAACATTAACCTCTGTCTGTCTCCTTGGAGGAGAGGCACTCGTCATAAAGATGTTATTCTGCGAAACTAACCAAGTTTGAAAGATTTCTTCTCTTCTTCATAATTTCCTGTTCATTTCGATTCCTCGTCCTTTTTTATTTTCCACCTCTCCTTTATTTAATAATAATAATAATAATAATAATAATAATAATAATAATAATAATATTTAACCTGGCAGAGTTAAGACCTTAAGGCCTTCTCTTACACTTGCTTACATAGTTGTACAACTGAATCGGATTTAAGTAATTACATACTGATACGATTTAGATACATAATGAGATCAAAAGAGGTAGTTACATAAAAATTTACCTCACAAAATAAAAATAAACATATTGGAATACATGTTAATGTTGTTAGAATCAAATACGAACCACACAAAAACAGAAGCCGATAATTCAATAAAAAATGTACACAGTGAAAATAAAAATAAACAAATTGGAATACATGTTAATGTTGTTAGAATCAAATACGAATCACACAAAAACAGAAGCCGACAATTCAATAAAAAATGTACACAGTAAAAATAAAAATAAACATATTGGAATACATATTAACGTTGTTAGAATCAAATACGAATCACACAAAAACAGAAGCCGACAATTCAATAAAAAATGTACACAGTGAAAATAAAAATAAACATAGTGGAATACATATTAACGTTGTTAGAATCAAATACGCATCACACAAAAACAGAAGCCGACAATTCAATAAAAAATGTACACAGTGAAAATAAAAATAAACATATTGGAATACATGTTAATGTTGTTAGAATCAAATACGAATCACACAAAAACAGAAGCCGACAATTCAATAAAAAATGTACACAGTGAAAATAAAAATAAACATATTGGAATACATGTTAATGTTGTTAGAATCAAATACGAATCACACAAAAACAGAAGCCGACAATTCAATAAAAAATGTACACAGTGAAAATAAAAATAAACATAGTGGAATACATATTAATGTTGTTAGAATCAAATACGAATCACACAAATAACAGAAGCCGACAATTCAATAAAAAATGTACACAGTAAAAATAAAAATA
The DNA here is from genome assembly GCF_040183065.1 of Periplaneta americana. Lineage (NCBI taxonomy): Eukaryota > Metazoa > Arthropoda > Insecta > Blattodea > Blattidae > Periplaneta > Periplaneta americana. The sequence continues at coordinate 196,742,499 of NC_091118.1, read as the reverse complement.
AACATAGTGGAATACATGTTAATGTTGTTAGAATCAAATACGAATCACACAAAAACAGAAGCCGACAATTCAATAAAAAATGTACACAGTGAAAATAAAAATAAACATAGTGGAATACATATTAATGTTGTTAGAATCAAATACGAATCACACAAATAACAGAAGCCGACAATTCAATAAAAAATGTACACAGTAAAAATAAAAATATACATAGTGGAATACATCTTAATGTTGTTAGAATCAAATACGAATCACACAAATAACAGAAGCCGACAATTCAATAAAAAATGTACACAGTAAAAATAAAAATAAACATAGTGGAATACATGTTAATGTTGTTAGAATCAAATACGAATCACACAAATAACAGAAGCCGACAATTCAATAAAAAATGTACACAGTAAAAATAAAAATAAACATAGTGGAATACATGTTAATGTTGTTAGAATCAAATACGAATCACACAAATAACAGAAGCCGACAATTAAATAAAAAATGTACACAGTGAAAATAAAAATAAACATAGTGGAATACATGTTAATGTTGTTAGAATCAAATACGAATCACACAAATAACAGAAGCCGACAATTCAATAAAAAATGTACACAGTAAAAATAAAAATAAACATAGTGGAATACATGTTAATGTTGTTAGAATCAAATACGAACCACACAAAAACAGAAGCCGACAATTCAATAAAAAATGTACACAGTGAAAATAAAAATAAACATAGTGGAATACATGTTAATGTTGTTAGAATCAAATACGAATCACACAAAAACAGAAGCCGATAATTCAATAAAAAATGTACACAGTGAAAATAAAAATAAACATAGTGGAATACATATTAATGTTGTTAGAATCAAATACGAATCACACAAATAACAGAAGCCGACAATTCAATAAAAAATGTACACAGTAAAAATAAAAATAAACATAGTGGAATACATGTTAATGTTGTTAGAATCAAATACGAACCACACAAAAACAGAAGCCGACAATTCAATAAAAAATGTACACAGTGAAAATAAAAATAAACATAGTGGAATACATGTTAATGTTGTTAGAATCAAATACGAACCACACAAAAACAGAAGCCGACAATTCAATAAAAAATGTACACAGTAAAAATAAAAATAAACACATTGGAATACATATTAGTATTAGATTACAAGTAAGTAGGATTCACATAATTAAACCGGAAACCAACAATTGAATAAAATGTACACAATAAAAAAAAGAATATTAATAAAAAAAAATAAAAATAAAACAACACCGTGGGATACACAGTGGGTATTAAGTGATAAATAAACACGATTTAAATGATTACACAATAAAAATAAGAAGCAAAAAATAAAAATAAATACAGTGGAATACATTGCATTAAATTTTTGCAACGCGTTAGGTCTGGCAACTCATGGTAAGATATTTTTCTAATTTACATTTAAAAGAAATAAAGGTCATACCGCGACTGTCTCTAGTTTACTGATGGAAATGCTTATTGTTATTGCGTATGTATTGTGTCTATTATTTCGTGGTAATTGGGGTCCAATTCGGCATTCACCTTTATTTAACTGAAAATTAGTTATATTCAGACGAAGAAAAACCTCGATCAGATTGGTCGACACCGGTGATCGTACCCGAGACCTCCCGAAATTAAAATTTGTGACAAATATGAATGAAAATGTTGAGAAATTTTTATGTTGCTTCTAAAACTTCTCAATTTTATCATTCAAGCTAGAAGAAACCATACAAATTTATAGAGTGTTAACATGCTGTAATGTTTTCAACAGAATACTGCCATTCTTTCCACGGAATAATAACTCTAGGAAAGTTATACATTTTTTCTACTTCATTTTCTTTTCTATTGCGTGCCAATTTATTATAGACTCTATTCTACGCGGAGTGTGAACTCGTTGAAAGAAGACGTTCGTTGTTATTGTTGAAAACCTGAGGAATTGTATTATTTAGCGGAGGAATAATGTGAAATTCTGTTTCTCACAGAGCTGTGGGAAAACGAGGCGAAATAAGAGAAATGATGCTTTTCTTCTCTAAGCTTGCATGTTGGAGACTCTCTTTCTAATGATGGCACTGGCAATCATCACAATGGAGCGATAAAATCAAACAAATTGAATGTTGCTCGTCATTTTAGTTGCAGTGTTAACTATTATAATGAGGTTAGGTAAGGTTATGGAATATGCATTGAAATTAAGTAGCTTACCAATGCAAAGAGTGCGTTTTTTTTCTTCTCGAAATTAGAGCAATTTAAGCCAACTCGTGTATTTCATAGGCTTATTTGATGTCTTTTCATAAATGAGACGGGATTAAAAATACCCATATCTGATTATGTTACAGTGGCGTACGCAATATTCTGCCAAGGAGGGTTCGATCCCCGGTTAGGTCAGGATGAAATTTGTGATGGGCAAAACAGACATTGCAGAGGAGTTTTCTCGAGTTACTTCCGTTTCTCTATGTCATTCCACCAACACTCCCCACTTCCTCCTCATTTCATCTATCATCTGTTAGGGGAGAGTCGGGGAGTATCGGACATCGGGTAATATCGGACAGTGAGTTTCTTTCATCTACCACACGATGATAGTACCTGATTGACATGGTTACGTTTCTGTGATGTCGCATAGAGAAACGTAACCATGTCATTCAGGTACTACCATATGGTGGTAGATGAAAGAAACGCACTGTCCGATACTACCCGACTCTCCCCTACTTATGCATTTTAAGGGGACACTCAACTATATTTTGGAACTTTTTTCCTATTTGACCTATCTTTTTCAAATTTGGAGAAAAAAGTTTAATATATACACGGAAAGTAACATGCAAAATCTCAGCTCATTAGATCCAATACTTTTCAAAATAAAAAATATTTCAATTTTTAATCAATCATTAATTGAAATATCACTTTTAATTATCATTTTTTATTTTTTGGCTTTCTGCATTTGACTGTGACTTCTCAATGAAGAGGGGAAGAATTCTGCTTATTGATTTAGTTCTGTCACGTAAATTAGTGTAGAAATTTAATTTTTACATTTCTATGACACTTTTTCTCCGATTTTTAAGTTGAGTGTCCCCTTAAGGAACCCGGATGTTCATTGCCGCCCTCACATAAGCTCGCCATTGGTTCCTATCCTGAGCAGGGGGTTTTCCCTCAACCCAATATGAGCAAATGCTGGGTAACTTTCGGTGTTGGACCACGGACTCATTTCACCGGCATTATCACCTTCATCTCATTCAGACGCTAAATAACCTAAGCTGTTGATAAAGCGTCGTAAAAAAATGACCCTATCCTGAGCAAGATTAATCCAATGTCTACAATCATATCCCACCTCCCTCAAATCCATTTTAATATTATCCTCCCATCTACGTCTCGGCCTCCCCAAAAGTCTTTTTTCCTTCAACCTTCCAACTAATACTCTATATGCATTTCTGGATTCGTCCATACGTGCTACATGCCCTGCCCATCTCAAACGTCTGGATTTAATGTTCCTAATTATGTCAGGTGAAGAATACAATGCGTGCAGTTCTGCGTTGTGTAACTTTCTCCATTCTCCTGTAACTTCATCCCTCTTAGCCCCAAATATTTTTCTAAGACCATATTCTCGAATACCCTTAACCTCTGTTACTCTCTCAGAGTGAGAGTCCACGTTTCACAACCATAAAGAACAACCGGTAATATATACATTTTTATAAACTCTAACTTTCGGCTTTTTTGAGAGCAGACTGGATGACAAAAGCTCCTCAACCGAATAATAACACGCATTTCCCATACTTATTCTGCGTTTAATTTCCTCCGGAGTGTCATTTATATTTGTTACTGTTGCTCCAAGATAGTTGAACTTTTTCATCTTTTCAAAGGATAAATTTCCAATTTTTACATTTCCATTTCGTACTATGTTGTGGTCACGAGACATAATTATATACTTAGTCTTTTCGGGATTTACTTCCAAACCTATCTTTTTACTTCAAGTAAAATTTCCGTGTTTTCTCTAATAGTGAATTTTCGCTTAACATATTCACGTCATCGGCATAGTCGCGCAGCTGATGTAACCTGTTGAATTCCAAATCCTATCTGTTATCCTGATCTTTTCTAATGGCATACTCTAGAGCAAAGTTAAAAAGTAAAGGTGATAGTGCATCTCCTTGCTTTAGACCGCAGTGAATTGGAAAAGCATCAGATAGAAACTGGCCTATACTGACTCTGCTGTACATTTCACTGAGACACATTTTAATTAATCGAACTAGTTTCTTGGGATTTTCAAATTCAATAAGAATATTATATAAAACTTCTTCTCTCTCAACCGAGTCATATACTTTTTTTAAATCTATGAATAACTGATATACTGTATCCTTATACTCCCATTTTTTCCTCCAATATCTGTCGAATACAAAAAAATCTGATCAGTAGTCGATCTATTTGGCAAAATTTTGTACGACGTCAACAAAAGTGATATTTTTAATATACTAAAGGATTTAATTTGAGTAAAAATTTTGGAAAAAATTAGGTTAAACATGACTCTTCTTGGTTTTGTACGGAACTTCATTTGTTTGTTTGTTTGTTTTTTTTTTTGCCTCAATAGTTTGCTGCTAATCGATTTAAAATTATATTTATGATGTCCGAAATTCAGTGTAATTAAATCCCCAAAATTTTGTGCGTTTTGAGTGATTTATGGCTGCTCTATATAAGGACCTGTCAGAATCTGGAACAGCTGATGGGGGAAGGAAGCAATTAGTGGACAATGCTGGGAAGTGAGTTGTAGGTGGGGGAACTTTGCCTCTGCAAGTCTCCTTGACACAGACACAGGAAACACTCTCAAGGTAGAGCTGTACACCAGACAGTGTGGGTTCATGACCCGTTGAAGTCGTCATTTCTTATGTAAAACACAGTGGGTGCCGACAGTTAAAAAGTGCGAGTTACAGGGATAACTATGCAGAGTTTCAGTTTGGTGCTTATTCTGTGTGCTTTACTTTGTGTGGTTTCAAAAGAAATTCCTTGTTTACAAATTTGTCAGTATCAGTGTAAATTTAATCTATTCGTAAAGTTAAACACAATTTTGAGAGGACTATAAATAGTAGAGAAATAGAAAATTCAAGAAGTTAGTTGAACAGTATATTCGTGAAAATATATAAATTTAAACTATTCATTGAACAGCAGTTTGAAGTATAATTAATTCGACACCAATAACACATTATTTTGTTTTGACACATTCAGAATTGTTAACCTGTTGTGTTTTATATTTCTAATGCTTTAAAATAAATTTGAAACTTAATATTAGTTATTGTAAGATAATCGATTATTCAGACGCTGTATTAGTTTGTTGGGCCGTGAACCTTATTTCTGAAGCCATACAAATGTGTTTTCAAAAAGCAAACAGAAACATTTGAACAATTGATTTTTTTCTGTCTCTCTGTGCATTTTGTATTTCGCAAAGTTTTTTCTATTGTTTTTAATTTCTTCAATCACCATACGTTGTAGTTTAGTGTGTTGTGTCTATAATTGTGCAGTGACAGTTTGCCAGAGGAAGCTTCAAACAAATACGTGGTGTGTTTTGCTGTAGTGAACTGTACGAAAAGGAAAACAATACATTTGCATCGGAACTTAATGGTGTGTATATACAATGTACTTTTCGGGGATGAGAACAAACGAACATCAAACTGGAACAAAATCTGAATACACATACAGAAGCTAAGAATATAATGCATTCATTTGTGTAACAGAAACAAAATAAAATCACATTTTAGTGGGAGCGGACTGCAGTTGAAACTAAGACCTGTGTGATTGACACATTTTGAAGAATACTGCAGAAGTAATTCAGCAGGGATAAATACCATCTGTGGGAAGTTCATTTATGAGTTTACTTTATTCTGTTAGTACCGTACTGCAAGATAATTGTAGAGTTATTGCACATTTCTATCTTCAGAGAATTACTGGCAACATTGTGCTTTCGAGCTTTTATGAACTATGAAATTCATCTCGCAAGATTACAAAACAGCTAAAGAACTCAATCTTTGAAAAGAATGGTGTTTATTCATTCTTCGTATGTACAATTGTACGAAGTTAATAGTTCATCGTATTAGTAAACCATTTTGGATTATAATTAATGTGTTTTATTTACATTTGAAAATAGAACTCTTGATCATAGTGCTACTACATCCGTCTGTGTTTTCAATTGTTTATTTATAAATGAGAATCTTTGAAGTGAAAGATAAGAAGTAATACTGATGCAGTATTTTTTTTCTTTTTCGCGGAACATATTTAGTTAATTTATGATTTGCTTCGGCACTATAATGATTTCCTATATTCTTGGTTGTGGCGTGAGTTGAAGATGGGTAGTTCATAATTACTTATCGATTTGTTAACATGACATGGAGTATGAGGTTGATCATCAGCTTCGTAGAGATAGCTTATCACTTTAATTTCACTTCCGAACCATGTCGTGTCATCAGGATTGCCGTTGCTATCTGTGCCGAGAACTGGAAGGTTTTCGTCCAAGAAATTCTGGTGCTTCACCATTAAGCTTGGATAACTTCATTCTTATGAAACCACCAAATCCTGATCGGATAGTGGGTCGCAAAGAAATGAAACCACAGCCGATATCGAGAAACCGGCAGATCAAACAACCCTCCAAGAAAGGAAATCCTTCAAACATGCAAGGTGATAGAAGTTTCGTGATGAGAATCCCTGATATCAAGATGTCTATCATTGGTTACTGGAAAAATAAGGACTCAGCTTCCAAGAAGGGAGAAAGCAAAGAGAGGGCAAATGAATGTCGAAGCCCTCTTCATAAACCCCAGTGGGAGAGCAGTGGAGATAAGATTCAGGTGAGAGTGACCCAGGGTGGAGAGGCGGTGAGGCTGGGAGCCAAACCTGGGAAGTCCAGCGAGCTTCTGTGGAATATAAATGGACAGAGTGTGAGGATTGACAACTCGAAACTTACAGATGATGCATCAGCCGAGGGGTGGGTGGCTGAATCTCGAGAAGACTCCTTGAATTTGAAGAGGGGTGGTGGGGTGGAAAGTGGAGGTGTTGTCGTGGTTGTGAAGAACCAGGAGGAGTCAGTTGCAGCACCACAGAAAGCCCCTGGGAACTTACAGGAAGACGACTCTGAGAGCAGCGGGGGTGAAGTGTACGAAGACGCCACTACTAATGGGTATGCAGATTTGCGTAGAATGTGTTAATGTAGCAAGTGTTTGTGTAGTTTAAGGTTACACATAAGAGAATCTCCATTAGACTGGAAAGAAATAATTTTCTTTTAAATGAGTTTGGATACTGACACTTAAGGGTACAGCTTACAGGGTTAGGTACAGCTTACAGCAGTAAAATTTTCGGAAATATTCAACATTTTTTTCCTCCATTACTGTGTCTTGTACAATAATGAAAATGGGTATGTGTAAAACACTGTCCTTCTGCTATATGAAAAAAATATTTTTACGATTTAAAAAAAAGTATTTGTGTGTATATATATATATATATATATATATATATATATATATATATATATATATATATATATACACACATATACATAATAAATTTCTAAATTATAGACATCAGCTCAAAGAATTTTGAGTGACCACAAGGGTCCTGAATACAATAAACATGTACAATAATGTGATGTGATACATTAAAGAAAAAAGAAAGTTCATTGTTGAAGGCAAATATAAGTTGATTAATTGAAATAGAGATGATGATGTAATATTTGAAGAGAATCCTTGATAATATTTATAAGAATAGACATTACAGAATCAAAAGGAATGTGAAGTTCCTTAAGATAATTCCACGTGAATTTTGTGATTGAACCTCTACTGCCAAACAGCAAACCAATGACGGACCATTGTTTAAGAGAGACGTTGTACTTTTGAGAAAGATACGGCAGACAAGGTTCATATATGGACTTCTTCTCAATATCAACCTCGGTGGCCTGATTTAGGTTTCTTTCGAAACGGATAGTAGGGTCAAGAACAAGAGCCCGTTTTAAGCGTCCGTTGATATCAATAATTTCTGCCCGTCTAAAAGAACCATCTGATGTTACACAATGTACTTCCTCATGAATTTCCCAATTTAAAGTTTTTAACGATATCGCCAAAGCATATCGTACACGATGATGTCTAGCATTGATCAGCAGCTCGCCTTTGGGGCATTGTCCAAGCACGTGTCCAAAAATTCCAACCTTGTGCACACAAAATAAATTATTGGCACTGAAGAGTGCCTTTTCGTAAATATAATGATGCGCATTCGACAAACGCAGACAAATCTGCTCTTTTTAGTATTTTAAGACATAATTTGGTAGGTGCAGTCATTGTTCTAAAATTTTCCCCAAATATTATTTATTATGGAATGTAGTTGAAAGAGCATGATATTGTAAACATGAGTTTCTGCAATAAAATAAAAGCGAGAGGGCATAAAAAAGTGGTGAAACGAGCGACTTCCGCCGATTTTGGAATAGACACCGACGCACTTGAACTGCCAATCACACTCAATCGCTTTCACCTTCATCTTGACGGAAGAAACTCGTGTTTACAATATCATGCTCTTTCAACTACATTCCATAATAAATAATATTTGTTTTATTTTGTGTTAGAAGAAAATGCTGATATTTGACTATTTTTAATGAATTTATTTTTTATCAGACAATCTATCAAAGGTAGAGAAATGATCTTGCATCATATTGTAGATATGACATGCATAAATACACACAACAAATTTCATCACAGAATGTTGCATAGTTTTTGAGTCGTGTGGGAAACGTTTCGTCACTGCACAGTGAACTGAATTTTGAAAAAAAAAAAAAAAAAAAAAAAAGTGAATATTTTTTTTAAATCGTAAAAATATTTTTTTCATGTAGCAGAAGGACAGTGTTTTACATATACTAATTTTCATTAGTGTACAAGATACAGCAATGGATGAAAAAAATGTTGAATATTTACAAAATTTTACTGCTGTAAGCTGTACCTAACCCCTTAAAACCTACCTGTCATTCTCGTGTTTTATTTTTACTTAGAAATATAGTTAATATAACCACTTACATGTGTTAAAATAAACTAAGTTGTAATTACCTCGTCGACTAGTTTCAGCTTATGTCACTAGTTCTGATGTTGGCTGACATAAGCTGAAACTAGTCAAATAAATAATTACAACTTAGTTTATTTTAACAAATGAAAGTAGTTACATGAACTATATTCCTAAGTAACATAATGTTAAAAATATGTAATCGAGATGATTTTTATTTTTTGTTTATTTATATATTTATTTAATCTGACAGGATTAAGGCCATAAATAAAATTAATTAATAGTAATATGCGTTACAAGAGCGGTATGTTGAAGTTTTCATGTTCTAGGAAAAGTTTGAAAAAGCGAAGCGTAGTTGAGCTTTTTTAATTTCCGAGAATTGAAAGAAAACATACCGCTCATGTATCGTCCATTATTTTGTGCGAAGATCGTTTATTACATACCTGAAAGAGGAATTTCTAATTAGTTGCAATGAAATCTCCATCTTGGTTTCTGTTCGATGACGGCAAATTTGCAAAACAAAAATATCTATCTTCAACATTGTTGCTTTAAAATGTTTTCTGTGTCTACTATACTCCAGCAGGCCGTGATATACGTCTGTCTTTCCCCCCCCCCCCAGTCTATGATGAGTCTGGAATCTTGTTGATTTTTTCACGGCTTCCTTAATGTTACTTGCATCACGAATGCAGTAACTTTAGTGGAGTTGTAGAGTTTACTTAATTTTTGCAAATATTTAAAAACAATAATTAACAGTGCAATTTAGGTGAAATTGCAGTGGTAAGTTTCCAATTTATAATTATTATTGTATTGAACGTCTCTAAAAATAATATGTTAAAAGCTTAAAGCAGTAAAATCAATATGTCACTTAAGCGGTAAGAAGAGGGAAATTGTTATGTGTGTTAGGTTGTGAATACTGAATGTAGAATTTTAGACTTTCCGCGGATTGGTTTTGTGCGGAAACCAAGCAAATACGCACGATCTCGCACAATAGTAATATACGTTACAAGAGTGGTATGTTGACAAACATACCGCTCGTGTATCGTATATTATTTTGTGCGAAGATCGTTTATTACATACCTGAAGGCGAATGTCTAATTAGTTGCAATGAAATCTCCATATTGGTTTCTGTTTAATGACGGCAACTTCGGAAAACCAAAATATCTTTCTTCAACATTGTTGCTATAAAATGTTTTCTGTGTTTACTATACTCCAGCAGGCCGTGATATACGTCTGTCTTTCCCCCCCCCCCCCAGTCTATAAATGCGAACTTAAAACAAACGGTAAGGTTATGTAATGATTTATTTTTCATTTTAATATTTTAACAATATTATTTATATAACATATTGCAGTAATAACATCGGCATCTGGAACCTTGTTGATTTTTTCACGGCTTCCTTAATGTTACTTGTATCAGGAATGCAATAAGTTTCGTGGAATAGTAGACTTTACTTAATTTTTGCAAATATTTAAAAACAATAATTAACAGTGCAATTTAGGTGAAATTGCAGTGGTAAGTTTCCAATTTATAATTATTACTATGTTAAACGTCTCTAAAAATAATATGTTAAAAGCCTAAAGCAGTAAAATGAATGTGGCGCTTAAGCGGTAAGAAGAGGGAAATTGTTATGTGTGTTACGTTGGGAATACTGAATGTGGTATTTCACACTTACCGCGTATTGGTTCTGTGCGGAAAACAAGCAAATACGCACGATCTCGCACAAAAATATTTACTCTACTGCCAAGATATTCCTTAATATTATAGAAAGGATTATCAACAAGCCAGCTATACAACAAATTCTCAATTGCATTAAACTTCATAAACTATAATTCCAGTTAAATTCGGCAAACTTATAGCCTTACTCTTACATAAAAAACAAATACATTAATAGTTTAGCAAGAAATGCGTTTATATTATTTTATTTATTACGCAAGATGGCTATAAAATACTTTCTCTATTTAACGATGCGGTATTAAAATTATAATTTTCTTTGTCGTAACTTAATCTCTTCCCCTAAAAGGGATAATATTCAGCCTGAATATACGTTACATTGTCTCATTAGTAATATGCAGACTATTTAATGATGAAATCGTACTTGTGAATAAAAGCATGTTTCCTAGAAATGTTGATAGCATTTCATTTATTACTGGTACTAAATTATCTGTTAGATTTATGGTGACAGTAGAGGTCGTAAATAAGTTGTTAATAGTTATGTGAATGGTTTTTGTAAGACACTACATGCCGCATTATTCAAAATTACAAGATAGTGTTTTGTCATGTTGACATTGGTTATGATATTCCATTAAAAAAATCAATATTCCTAAGGCACTACCAAGGATGGTTTCAATATAATAAGTTCTGTGATTTTTATGAGGAGTTCATGATTGTGGCTTCAAGATTTTATCTGTAGAACTGCTTGACACTACTGTGGATACGGGTAGTAAATAACAAGTGACTGTAAACTTTATGTCAACAGATATTAAAAAATAGTACATTATGCAACGAGCCTATAATGGTAGTAATTAAGACGCGAGTATGTTTATGAAACGAGCGCAAGCTCGTTTCATAATTTTCATACGAGCGTCTTAATTACCATTATAGGCAAGTTTCATACGACTTTTTATGCTCGACCATATTTCTAACTTGAAATTATTCATAAGTATTCATATTATTCTTATCTGACTGGGGAGCGGAAGTGACCTTGTGCAATATCTCGTAAATTGTGAGATGTGCGCAGACGCGAAAGTATTGATTTTTTACGAGGAACAAATGTCATTGACCTTGATATAATCTAGAGAGTAAAATGAACATTAATCTTGATATAACCTGGAAATTGATTTAGACATTGAAAAACGAGATGACAAATTGAATTTATTTGAATATTATTTACAATTAACGCTAATTATTATAGTAACAGAACATAACCTTCTGCGACAGTATTGGATTTCCAGCCTCCGTGACGTTTCGCTAGTTGTCTTTCGATTGTATATCCGAGAATAATCGATACTTGCCCTTTCATATTGGTGCAATGGTGCTTTCTGATTGGTGGAAAACCTGAACTTTAATGAATAGGTGTACTTTAATGAGGACCATTAAAGGGCTGCTACCAAGTGTATAATTACTACATTTCGGCATGGTCGAGCATGAACAACCTTAAGAGTGTTTTACTGATACGAGTTGTCATTAATAAACAGCTACCGGTATTCTTTATCTGGGATATACTTACTGAAATATATTGTAATTGTTCCTTAAAAGTAAAACTCAAAAAGATTTTGGAGAAGGGTTTTATGAATATGAATTTATAAAAATAAAAACTAAATATGTTGTTGTTGTTTTCTAATGCCAGGCATTCGACAATAAAGTCATTTGACCTCTTGCACTCCAATATTTTTCAAAGATATTATCATGGTCAGCCACTGAAGCACAGATTTTGAGGTGTTCCGAATCCATTAAAACTAAATATAAAATAGTTCTAAAAATGAATCTTTTTATCATTCATATAAATATAATAATAATAATAATAATAATAATAATAATAATAATAATAATAATAATAATAATAATAATAATAATACTTACTTACTGGCTTTTAAGGAACCCGGAGGTTCATTGCCGCCCTCACATAAGCCCGCCATTGGTCCCTATCCTGAGCAAGATTAATCCATTCTCTATCATCATATCCCACCTCCCTCAAATCCATTTTAATATTATCTTCCCATCTACGTCTCGGCCTCCCTAAAGGTCTTTTTCCCTCTGGCCTCCCAACTAACACTCTATATGCATTTCTGGATTCGCCCATACGTGCTACATGCCCTGCCTATCTCAAACATCTGGATTTAATGTTCCTAATTATGTCAGGTGAAGAATACAATGCGTGCAGTTCTGTGTTGTGTAACTTTCTCCATTCTCCTGCAACTTCATCCCTCTTAGCCCCAAATATTTTCCTAAGCACCTTATTCTCAAACACCCTTAATCTCTGTTCCTCTCTCAAAGTGAAAGTCCAAGTTTCACAGCCATACAGAACAACCGGTAATATAACTGTTTTATAAATTCTAACTGTCACATTTTTCGACAGTAGACCGAATAATAACAGGCATTTCCCATATTTATTCTGTGTTTAAATTCCTCCTGGGTATCAATTATATTTGTTACTGTTGCCCCCAGATATTTGAACTTCTCGATCTCTTCAAAAGATAAATTTCCAATTTTTATATTTCCATTTCGCACAATATTCTCGTCACGAGACATAATCATATACTTTGTCTTTTCGGGATTTACTTCCAAACCTATCTCTTTACTTGCAGTAAAATTCCCCTGTTTTTCCTAATCGTTTGTGGATTTTCTCCTAACATATTCACGTCATCCGCATAGAGAAGAAGCTGATGTAACCCGTTCAATTCCAAACCCTCTCTGTTATCCTGGACTTTCCTAATAGCATAAGTAATTATAAAAACTATGGAAAATTCACTAATTTTATTGTATGAATCTGGATGTGGTGCTCCTAATATTATGGTAACGTATGTGGCATAGTTTAGTTTACAATACAACATTTTCATTATTATCGGCAACAGTTTTAATACTCTTTAATTAATTTTTATTCAGTTAAAGTATTTTCATTTGGTGTTATATTTACAAACAATTTTGTCCATTGCTTTAGTATTCACATTTGTACAACATCCAAGGTATTACAGATTCTGTAATATTGTATTTTCAGACCTGGTGGTGGAAGCAGAGAAATGGTACCATCAGCTGGGTATGGGGGATACCAGCAGCCTCCCCCTGCAACTGGTCCTATTGACTTGGCACAAGTGAGTAACTGGAAATAGAAAACAAGCTGTAGATTCTGTTTTCAATATATAGAATTATAGTTCTAAAGTAACATACACAGTCAGCAGTGACTGCAACTGTACATTTTTACACTAGATTCCAGAAGTATGAAGGTTTAAATGTGCAGGTAAAGGGTCGAATACCAATACTTTTCAGGTTAATGGCACCAGTGAGTTCAGTGACCAAGATGTTTCGTTGCTGTTACAGTACATTGCTGAAAATTACATTGAAAATATTCCACAAAAACAGATTATTATGCGGGAGTTGAGCACAATAAACGGGTATTTTATAAAGGCGTTATATATGAAATGTGCAGGGACCGGACAAAAAAAAAAAAGCATATTACACGGGATAGCATAATAAGCAGGCACGTCTTATCGAGGTTTCACTGTAGTTATTTTGACAGGCATTATTTAATTACCTGTTGAAAATATTATACAGCATAGCCATATTTAATTTTCAATTTGCATTGGAATTTATAAGGTACTGCTTCGCTTACTGTCACAGAGAACATCAAGCTTGCAATGTCAACCACAACTGGGACCCTTACGTTCCCCAACCAACAAGACTGGGACTGAGGACAAGGGATTCAACTCTTGTGCCAGTAAGAGTCCTGCGCCACCTATGTTGCTGCGGGGATGCCCCACACCTTCCAAATTGCATCCTCCCACTCCTCACAGCCTTACTACGCCAACCATGAAGATGGCTGACGGCACAGTAGGGAATGACCCAACCATGGAACAGCTAGTGCCCGAGCGGGACACGAACCCAGGCACTGGACTCACTGTGGACGTGTGCAGCAGCAGTGCCGTGCAGGAGACACTGAGTAAAGGATCAATGATACTTCCTGAGGATAGCCAGAGCCGTAACCTCAAAATGCAGCACAGGTGAGGTTCTGTCAGTATGCAGAGAGTATATACCTGCCATGTGCAAACAAATGTACTTTTGGCCTGAAGCCTAAGTATGTTTTTCTCATCATGTATTTGCCATCTGAATTCAATGAAATGTACCATTCTCCCTGTAGAAACTTTTGGTAAGGTGGAAACATCTAAAAATTCGTTCATTCGTTTGGTCTCAATGAATGGCTTCATCCGAGGTTTTCCCCAGCCATGGGACTGAAGCCGGATGGTCTATGGCGAATCCTCGGAATTACTTCATTTCCCCCTTTGATTTGATTACCTGGTTGGGCTTTTCCGAGGTTTTCCCCAACCAAAAGGCAAATGCCGGGTAATCTTTTGGCGAATCCTCGGACCTCACCTCATCATTGTAGAAAATTACTACATTGTAAAACTGTAAAAATTGTAAAATATTGTAAAAATTTGTAAAAATTGTAATTGTAATATTGCAAAATTTTGACTTGTTCCACATCTTAAAGCTTCCTTACTCATGTAAGATCTATGGAAGATAATTCATTCATTCATTTCATTCATTTATTTTATTCCATAGATCTTACATGAGCAATGAAGCTTTAAGATGTGGAACATGTCAACATTTTACAATATTACAATTACAATTTTTACAAATTTTTATAGTTTCACAATTTAGTAATTTTCTACAATTTTTACAATTTTGTACAATTTTTTACATTTTTTTTTACATTTTGGCGAGATGTAGTGAGATGAGATGAGGTCCGAGGATTCGCCAAAATATTACCCGGCATTTGCCTTTTCGGTGGGGGAAACCTCGGAAAAACCCAACCAGGTAATCAAATCAAAGGGGTTGATGCCAAGGACTCGCCATAGACCATCCGGCTTCAGTCTCACGGCTGGGGGAAAACCTCCGAAGAAACCAAAGTCCAAAGGGGGATCCAACCCAAGCCCGAACGCAGCTCCGGATCAGCAGCCCAGCGAGTCTGCCGACTGAGCTACATCGATGGCTCTACTAAAAGTATACAATACATAGTCAATCAGATTATTAAATTTACAAACGCAAACGATCATTCATAAGTTGAGCTATATGTATAATACAAAACAAGTAAGTTAATTAAATTTAAGGCATAAACAATTCAACCAGTTGTGATATACAGAAATTGATAATACATATCATGCAAACTACTTCAAATTACAAACACAAACAATTTATCAGTAGAGCTATATAGATTACTATTCAATTTAAAGCATATACAATTCATCTGCCAAAACTATACAAATATATAATGAATGAATGAAATGAATGAATGAATGAATGAATGAATGAATAATGTCATTCATTTTCTATATTACCTTTGTAAGATTTTTTAAAAATATGTATTTCGGTAATACCAAAAAATCATAGGTCTACCCTAATTACCAGTTGTCATAATTTTAAATAATCATTTTCTTTCATTTTATTTTATTCTGATCGTTTCCAATAAATAAAACTTTGTGGTTTTCTTATGCTTCAGAACTTGGATTTGTTCCATTCTTACTTTATTCTGTTAGTATGATGTAGCATATCTGTAAGATAGAATTCATTTTGCCCTAATGATATGGTGATGGACAAAGATGTTGACTACAAAAGAAATTTTCATATTGTTCCCACTGTCAGATTATGATAGGACACCATCACTTGATAAGTGAAAATGGGTAATGCAAAGGGTTCAGAATTTTGTCTGTGACAGTAATCGGTCAAATATCGTAAGAACTTTGTATGACACAGGACCATTATTTTTATCTCCCTCCTGGAGAAAGGTTTGGAGTTTTTCACCCTCAGGCAGGTTTGAACCCATGACATGTGGATTCGGAGACGAGCATGGACTTCACTATATTACCAAATATGTTTTAGTAGATAATGAGTACCATGTACCGATTATGTCATTGTACTTTTTGTTGCATTATACGTAAGAAGGGAATTTTGATACAACATGCAGTCAAGTATTTCATTTTGTGTAATAAAACTTTGCGTTGATTACTGTTCCTGTAACTTAAATTCAGTTTTGTTTATGACACATCTAAGTACCAGTACTGTTACTGAAATTTCATTTTATGTTCTCCATGAAGTCTTTCTTGTAACTCGCTGAACTTATTTTATTTTGGATATACCATTGATAATAGTGGTCAAAGAGAGCTAGCGCAACCTGAGAATATTTTGTTCTTCCTCATGCACTTAAGTACAACATCAGTAGATGCACTGCATTGTTTGTTACTTGCATCACATTGTATGTGTTTCTTCACACAGAACATCATCTCAAACTGTGACCAGTAAGATGGCAACTGTTTCGAGCAGTGGTGCAAGGCAGCTTGGAGGGAGTAGTAGTACGCGATGTATGTCTGGTAATGGAGGTGGCAGCACAGGCACGGGTAGTGGTCGTAGTGGACATCTACACCACCATTTGAGTGTGGAGGAACTGAGACTGATTCAGGTACTGGTTAAAACTAAACTCCATTTCTAGAAAATTAGGAAAAGTCTACCCAAAATAACTGAAACATATGTAAATTATGGTGTGACTCCGTATTAAATATTTAAAAACATAATCTAAACAAAATGACTAGTTTCGTATAAATATTAAATTGACTTAAGAATACCTAGGCCTACAATAGAAAAAAAATATTGGTTAGTGATTTCCAGTACCTTCAATTGTTATCAGTTGAGATCTTGTGAACTCTCCTGGCTTGGTAATGTGAGAGTACGATCTTTGAGGTGATTGCATCTAAAGAGAAATTCATTACTTTCTATACTTTACATGTTGTTAATTTCTTATTCGTTGGTTAATTGAATCGGTCATTTCAAAAAGGTCATGAGTCAAGAAACTGAAATTTTACAGGAGAAAGATAAAACTACCTACAGCATAAACTACCTAATTTTTAATTCTCATATGGCTGTCAATGATTAAAGCGTTATTGAGGAAAATATTGCATTATATATTTTTCATTTAAAATTTTTTGTTTGGCATAAAACACATTTTCAAAATCAATGACTCATGACCTTTTTGCAATGAACGTCCACATTTTACCAATTAATAAAATATATTTTTAGCAAATAATGTTCTAATTACATAAATTGTTTAATGCACCAATATACAATGAATGAGAACACTTATGGGTACTATTTTCATATTATACAGGGTGATTCACAAGGATTTACCATCCTTTACGGAGGGATTTACCATCCTTTACGGAGGTTATTTCTGAAGACATTTTGAACAAAAAATGTCATATAATCATAGTTCCTATTTTCAATATTTTCAAAGTCACACTAATTTAAAATTGTTTGTAAAATAAGTTTTTTCTTTGGTTTGAAGGTAAAAGAATAATACAAATAGAGAATGAACCATTCAGAAGTAGCAATTGGCAAGTTTTATGAAGCTAAAAATGTGCTGTGAAGTCCTTAGTTGCTTCGTACAGACATCTTTTTCTATTTTTAACTAAAAAATTACATTATTCTAACGCACTTATCACAACAGTTATTACAAATCACACCATTTCCACCGACTTAATTATTTGTAGTTCAAGTTTTCATCCTAATTTATAGTCTTGGAGAGTTTGCAACACATTTTAAAAATGTCGCCGCACGCTTGTAAACGGCATTCGTCGCGCTACGTAACTGCATACGGCTATCTTTGATTTCCGTAGCGCTCGCGCTGGCTGCTGACTGCACGCTGACCAAGATCACGCCTTCACAGGAATGCATTCCAATAACGAAACGTAACTCTGTAAATATTGAGAATGGGACCCACGTTTATATGAGATTTTTTGCTTTGAATGTCTTCGGGAATAAGCTCCGTAAAGGACGGTAAATCCTCGTGAATCACTCTGTATAGCTGTATTTTATTTAGAACAAGAATGAAGTCTAATGAAAATCTACACACTTTGGATAGAAGATAGATTGAGAAAGTAGTTTTTTGTTTGTTTGTTTGTTTTTAGTCCTCCTGATCATTTTCAACTTCTTTTCCTCCTTGTCTTGGCATTTCCTGAAGTTGATCGTAAAACTCTGTATACTCAGTTGGAATATATGTACTTCTTCACCTTAAGAATGTTCCCATTTTTTTTTTCATTGATAGGCATCTGTTTTGGAGGATAAGCCAACTCTGTAGGAAGTACAGAATTCTTGTTGTAACTGTGAAGGAGATTGAATTTCTCTTTGCCGGCACCATCGATGAACTGTTAAGTTTTTATTTGACCGGGGCAGCTTGAGTTGTATTCAAACGCCCTCCACTTAGAAGAAGAAAAATACATTTTATGTACCTTAGGAATTTTTCCCGTACTTGATTCAGAGAGAAAAGTCTTCTTGTAATGAATAGACCAACATCACTTAAAGTCCAGTACAGGCACAGCATCAATGGTTTCTTCTGAGAACTTACATGACACCTTTTTAATCATAACGTAATATTCCTTAGGTAGATATACCCTATCATAGCTTTTTAGGTTACAGTCCCAAAATCCCTGTCGTTTGGTAGGAAGCTGTGACCTTTTATTGGAAAGAATAACGTTATATAATTTGGAATCACTTTGTTGTTACAATGGATAAACAAAAGCAGATCATTTTGTTGTTTTTATTTTGACCGTCACACCTGTCAGACAATAGATGCAGCTCAGTTACATTCTGTAGAATATGCTTCTGGATGTAATGAAACAGAAATGAACATACGTCATTTTCACCTTTGTGTGCTTCTTCTTCATGATATACATAAAAATGTGAGAGATTAGTTTTTTGATTATGTATGCCAAACACATAACTGTCTCAAATAAAAAATGTTCTATACAGGAATATTTGGCATAAAATGAAAGGTCAATCCACAAACATAATTCCCTTTTAGACTAAGTTCAGAAATTTTATTAATATTGGCATACAATTTTTTGGACCTACGGTGAGCCATCAATTCTGCTATTGCAGCTCGCTTGACAGACTGCAAGATGGGAACTGCGTATTTCAGCTGGTAAAACTTCAAGAATCGGATTCTGACATCTTTCCATAACAAAATCTTACCTTCAAATATGGCTATTCAAGTTGAAATGAAAAGGATACAGGAAACACTATTAATTTCCGCGAATGAACATTTTGAATATAGGCTACAGATTTAAAGTCAGTCATTGCAAAAAGGTCACGAGTCAAAGACTCATGACCTTTCTGCAAGAAGTGGAAATTTCAAGCTTCGATTTCAGGACTATTTGAAAGTATATTCATAATCTTCTTACATAGACTGGTCGGTCTACCCCTACAGCACAATGTTCAATGCATAACTCATTTTCGTAAAAAAGTTGACTCATGACCTTTTTGCAATGACCGATTCAATTGTATTAATGTCTAATAAAATCATCATAATATTGTATTGATTTTCGGGAGAGAAAACTGAATTTCCTTTTGTCATTGGCTCTGGTTATGAAGAACTGAATTTTCGAATATTTTTGTCACTTACCAAATAATCATGAATATGTTTTTTACTCGTTCCAGAATAAAAAAAAAATTAGAGTTACACACCTCATATTATACACCTATACACAATGTATTTTACTCTTTATATAATAACCAATCAGAAACGACCTGTTATCACTTCCGTTTATTGTTACCAAATGATAACAATTGACTATTTTCTTCCAATATGTCGCTTATACATGGCACATTGATGTTCTTGCGTACTAATTTATATTGTTGTATATTATTATTATTATTATTATTATTATTATTATTATTATTATTATTATTATTAGTTAAATTTTTATACAAATATACAATTCTGTGTAAGCTGCTGAATTCTGATGCCATGTCATGTACTGCTGCACAATGTGATAACATTGTTGTCCTACAACACGACTGTTTCTTTATAATTCTGGACAAATTATAGTTTGTGTACTTCCCTTTGTTCTTGCTGATAGTTACCCTTTTCTACAAGCGTATTAAAAATTATGTTATGTGATATTTTTTATGAAATATTTTTTTTCCCATTTCACCATAATATCACAGTCTAGTATATACAGTCACGAAGCTTGAGTTGTGAGGGTACTAGAAACAATAGACTGTGCCGGTACTATTTCACATTGTCTGTAATGAGGCGATATTACCGATCCTAGTGGTTAGCAACTATCTGTGGATGCATATTTACTACATATTAAGCTTCGTGACTGTATATAGCTACTAGACTGTGGTAATATGCTGTTTCTTCCTCTAGTTATAGTCTACTAGTTAGCTTGAAAATTCATATTAATTAATTCGATTAAATAGACTTGCTATAATTACCAGTTATAGTTTCTTAAGAATGTTTATCTTCTAAGGAAACCTGTACTGGTAGCTACTTGTAAATTGTGTTGATATTTAATTTCCCAGAACAATGCTCTCAGAACCTGATGGATTACCTGCTACTACAGTATGTCTTGTGAGTGTTTTCTTACTCATCTAACCTACCCCATAGATAGGCGATCCTTACAGGTCTTGTATGATACTACCCTGGAGATGGATTTTGTAAGGAATTTTATATTGTTGCAGAAATTAAATCTTGACACACTGTTGAAATAGGTACCAAAAAAGTCTTCTAATTCTATCACCTTAAGAGGAGGAAGGTATTTTTTTGTGAAAAATGAGTAAATTAAAAAAAAAAAAAATTCTTTAAAATACTCTGTAATATGTGTGGAATACATAGCATAACATTGTTGAGTCGCCATTTTTAAACTTCCTGCGTTATGGATTTTTAAATCACTCTCCCACTTTTATTGTTGTTTCCGGTAAATTCAATTTTCAAAAAAAATTTTTTTTCTTTAAAATACCCTTTGATATGTGTGGAATGCATTGGATAACATTTTGTGGGTATTTGTGCCCTTATCGGATGTTGAGACGTCATTTTCAAACTTCCTGCGCTATGGATTTTTAAATCACACGCCCACTTTTATCGGTTTCCAGTAACTTCATTTTTTTTTTTTTTTTTTTGCTACATTGCCAGACAAAAATGGATATAATTTCTGAGCTATTAAAGATACATGCATGAAATTTAGAACACACATTCTTTAGACTATTAGGAAACTTTTTCTCTGTAACAGAATTTTGTTCATTGATTTCATTTTAAAAATACGTCCGTTTGTTTGCAAGAAGGAAATCAGAAAATTGTTATTAAATTTTAATTGTTTATTTTACAAACGTAGGGACTAATATCAGAATTCTGTTACAGACAGTTTGTAGAACATGCTTTTGCAAATACATTGCAAAAAACTGTTTGAATCTATCTTTAAAAACGGTTTAGATATATCGGTTTTAGTACAATTCTGCATTGGGTATATATATTTTTTTCAAATTTGGGCCCCCAAATAATTTTTTTTTTTTTCAAAATATTTTTATTTGGTTGAGTTGCCACAGCTATGAGCTCTCTACATACAAAAAATTAATATTTTACACCAAATAGGAAAAAAGTTAAAAAAAACACCATACTCTCCCCTTAAAAGGTCGAAATCTCGAAGAGTAATAAAGTTTACAAATTTACATACAATACATACATATATTATTTTACTATCCTGTAGCTGAACTGTGCTTCAAATTGCGTTCTGTATTGGTAAATAACTTCATAAAATTAATGTTAATGATTGTATTAGAAGAATCCAAAATTAATAGCTAGAATGAAATAGTTGATAAAAGAAATAGTCTTCTCTTGAGAACAGTTGATTATCTTTGTTTGCAGAGGAGACAGGACTCTAATGGCAGTTCTTCAGATGATGGCACTCGCAGTTCAGGCCATGCCAGCATGTCTGATGGCCACTTAAGTTCTTCTCCTCCCGCAGAGAGGCACCAACATTACAGATCACATCTGAATTCTGTTCCAGAAGATGAAAGGTAGGCATCTTAAAGTTTTAGAGCTTCCAAAATTGTGCATCTTATGAATAAAAATTAAATGTTATGCATCTTACATCTTCAAAATATTCATTCTTTGATACCTTACAGCTTTTGTATAAATAGTTTCTTCATAAAATTAGAAATAAAGTTACAAGCATTGTTCCATACTTTTTACTCAGCCTGTATACTAAATGAAAGCAAGTGGAAATATAGAGAAAAAAAAACATATATACTTTTGTCAGTTTGGTATAAAGTGTAATTTTATAACTGTCACTGTAAACTGCATTTCTGTTCAGGTTATCAGCCAGTGTGATGCAGAGTCAGTCACGGGCTGCACGTAAAGCTGGACACAATAGAAGTAGACACAGGGCAACACCAGCGAAAGTGAGTTTTGTAAAATAAATAAATATTCAGATAAACTTTATGATGAGATTTATACAGTTGCACTCATTTTCTCTCATAAATATTAAATCACATCATCATACAATAATTTTGCTATCACAATGTATATAAATTTTATTATGCTACTGCAGGATTTGTTATATTGTTGTACAGTATGTTAAATGTGAATAACATTGAACAGCAATAATGATTGCACACTTATTTTTCTTCTTCCAGTGATAGTGTAGTTGTATGTTATGATACTAGTAGTAATCATTCCAATTAGAGTCGACGGCAATTCAGAAGACGGTAGTCTGCTAGCATTTGCGTCGAGAGAGACAGATAGAGAGAGCAAGGCAGTGTACAACATTGCCACATCGTACTTCACGAGCATGTGCAATACAAATAGCGCAGGAGAGAATTTAAATTATCAAAAGACAATAATGACTTTAGCCGTTGATTACTGTAAGCATGACACCAAACAAACCGTCTTTCCTTCACTAAGAATATTTTTTGCACTGTTCTCAATCCCACTTCTGCAGTCGTTTCTTGCGCATTGGCAACGTTGCAGCAGCATCAAGATGGCCGGCAGCGTTCTGTTCGACAACGTTTTTAAAATAATTATACATCTTAAACACTATTTTCCGTACCTGCCTGTGCAATACTTGCCTTTTTACAGTCTCTGCTTCCATTTATTTATCTTGCACACACACAGTAAATGTTAGTTTTAGCCTACATATTCAATGTATTGAAACACTCGGAAGTGAACAAACGAACTCGGGAAGTACTTGTTATAGACCAATTCCGATTAGTTCTACTGTACAAGCTTGTGATGTCACATACCAGAAATGCTACAATGCAAATAGCAGCTGACCGTCTTCTGAAATGCCGTCTAGTCTAGTTACAGCCCGGATTAATATTTATAAAGCTTAAAATATGCAAGTATGTTCAATAAAATGTTAAGATATGCACTATAGTGTGCAGCATAAGTATCGAAAATTATCAGCTCGTAAATATTTTTACTTTTAAATGGACTGAAAAACTGACACTTATTAAAACTCATTGCATGCACAATTTGTTGAAAGTTGTGTAAAACATACATTGCAATAAAGCATAGTTAAACAACTAATTTGAATTTCCCTAATATTACTTAATATAAGATTTGTATATTCTACACACATTAAAGCTTCATGTTTTCCATGGTGAAACTCCTACACGTATTAGAGATCAAAAAACAGATTTTTCGCAGATTTTTGCACATTGAAAATAACCTCTTCATATCACAAGACGGTCAAAGATGCATGGAATAAACTTCATATTTCTTCTTGTGTCATCTTATCTTCCAATTCTGCTGCTTTACCACGTAACAATTTTGCTTTCTTACAAATGAAACGGTATCCAGAATTTTTTGCAAGAATTGAAGTGTTTCAAAAAGCGTTTTTTGCAATTTCGTGTGTTTCGAAGTTAAAGTATGAATAACATTTGCAACTAAGGACGAGGACTCTTGCAATGGAGAACACTGTACTTCCATTTAATATCTACTTTCGTGTTGCTTTTCTCTAGCTTGGGATTGTGGAAAGAATTTTATATTAAGAGCATTTTGGTTTTATAGTTGGTACGAAAGAAACCAGTCTTGGAGCTTAATGCATGACTAAAGTGTATTACTGCTTTCAAGATTATATGAAAATATTGAAAAAGACATCAAATGGTTGACCAGTACTATAGTATAAATACAAAACCCTAACCTCTAAATCTGGAGAAATGTACATACAGTAAGAAAAACTTGCTATGTTGTAGCTGGTGCCATCTGGCTCAGGCTTGGAGGACATCAAGTTGGCCATACAGCAGCTGACAATGCGGTCCCACACATCCAACACAGGCTACTCCACCTCCACTTACTCGAGTCTCAGTGGCAGTGAGTCCAGTGAACCAGCTGTACGTCGTCTCATGAGACATTCGTCACTAGAGACCATCAACACCAACGTCACAAGTGCGGATGAATTCGTGTGGGTTGATTCACATAACAGGTATGATAGACCTACAGTTGGTATGTAGTGTAGCTAAAAGAATTACAGAAGAACAGTAGTGGCTGATTGGCTGAGGCAAGAGAAGCTGGGCCTCAGTCACTTTGTTACCTGAAACTCAAAATTTTGTGAGTGGAATGGAGGAAAATTCTCTCTGGCACCGGGATTTGAACCCGGGTTTTCAGCCGATGCTCTATCCACTAAGCCACACTGGATTCCCATCCCGATGTCGGATTGAATCCTCTCAGTTTAAGTTCCACCTCTTGGGTTCCCTCTAGTGGCCTACCCTCATGCACTGCGTCATAGATGTATGACAGTGGCACAATGTCCACACATGTGCAGAGGTGCACTCGTTATGAGTGACTAAGTGGCTGGGATCTGACTGAATAAGCGCCGTCTTAAATCACTAAGTGATTATTTTTCGCATATCATATGTTATTATGATGTACCGAAGTACATATCGTCTTGTGAATGCAAGAACTAGGTAACTCGAAATTTGCGTTTTTTAGTTACCTCTTTTATAGCATAGCAAAAATCGCACAAAATGTAATGCTCTAGGTAACTGATCGAATGATACCAGAGACATCTATTTTCTAATATAACAAATAGGTAAAAGAAAAGAGACATTTTCCTTAGTACAATAAATAAGTAAATAGGCAATGTCACAAAATATGAAAAATCAAGTTACCTAGTTCTTGCATTCAGGTGACGATATGATATTTCCGTGCAGATATTCTGCGTCATCATATGATGAAAGATGAGTAGAATGGAGAAAAATTCTCTCCTGCACCAGGATTTTCTCCGTATTAGTAGTATTATTCTTTCAAAACAAGATTAAGGCCCTGTATCATCCTTTTCTACTTTTATATGTAACTTTATAATCTTTATCTTCAGTAACATAAGCACCATGTCTATCTTAGATATAATGTTACAATCTTTTCTGTAGGTTGGTGGAGTTACAGCACTTACCCTGGTCGAATCATGATGTGCTCAAAGTGATACAAAATGGACGTATCAAAGAGCATATGGAACGAATTTCCATGGAGACCATTCCACGCCTCTCATATCTCCTTCAGAGGGCCCTGGTCAGGGTCGGAAGGGAGGCACAGCGGCTTGCACGTCCACTCGGGATGTGCAGCAAACAGGAAGTGTGCTCTGCCCTGAGGATCATCCTGTGTCCTGCACTTGCTGACTCCTGCACTAAGGTGAGTCATTATATAGGGTTATTCAAAGATTGGGAGCTTTTGAATTTGCAGGAAATTTCTTAAAATAGGTCTGTGAAAAGTAGAAATATAGTTTCACTGGGAAAAAAATGGGATTCGTTTGGTATAAAGCATTGATGTAACATTTAAATATGTAGAAATGACTGCCATTTTATTCTTTAGTCATTAATATCTCCCAATATGAAGACAGATTACAGGGCTCACATCTCAGTTTTAAATCTTCTTATGGCATTAACAAATTCTCTATTGTATTCATACAACAGATATTTATTAAATAATAAATTATCTGTTCTCAAATAGAGAATGATCTCTGGAATCCAGAAATATCAGACAATTTTTAAAAATACATAATAATAAAACATACAAAATAGTGAAATTTCCATAATTTTTACACTGTGGAATAACCTATGAAAAATATTTCAATAAAATACAATATACCTAGGTACTACATAATATATAATTCATATTTATAACTTACCTATTGGAAAATAAATGATACTGTAAAATTTGCAATGGGTCCTTGACAATTTGGAGTACAATTTGGTCAATTTCTGAAGTTGTAATTTTTAATTAATTAAGTGCATTGACAGTACATTTTGAATCATCATCATCATCATCATCGTCAAGGTTTAAGCCTCTAAAGGCTTGTTCCGGTCTCATGCATTAAACATTTCTTGAGTCCATCTTTTCTTTGGTCTGCCAATGTTTCTTTTGCCTGTTGGTCTGTAATCTAATAGCAGTTTTGGAATGCGGTATTCTTCCATTCTTTCCACATGTTCCCTCCACTTACTTCTATATTGGTGTATCTTCTCTGTTAGTTTAAAGATGCCTAATTCCTTTCTTATGTCTTCATTTCTCCTTTTGTCTAACAAAGTGTAGCCAGCTATACTCCTTAGGAATTGCATTTCGGCGGCCTCTATTTTTCTCTCTTCACTTTTTTTTAATGTCCAACATTCCGAGCCATATAGGAACATGAGCACTGCCATTACTTTATAAAATTTTAATTTAGTTTCTTTCCTAGATTGTTTGAGGTTTCTTTTTATTGTTCCACATATATAGTTAAATTTATTAATCATTTTTAACGTATGATACACTGCAGCCTAAATAATTAAAATTGTTTACTTGTTCTGCCTAAATAATTAAAATTGTTTACTTGTTCTATCATTTTTCCTTCTAAAATTATTTTAGCCCTGATTGTAGTGGACCCTTGAAATGCTAGAACTTTTGTTTTGGCTTTGGAGATGTTTAATGCATACTTTTTGCTTACCGGTATAGTATTTAATTGGTATATGGCTTTTTGTAAATTATCCTCTGAGCTACAGATTAGAACTTGGTCATCTGCAAATAAAATTGTGTCTAAAAACCTATTCTTAATTTTAAAATGTGTCTCTAAATGTATCTGCCATTCTTCTATGACATTGTCAATATATATATATATATATATATATATATATATATGTATATGTATATATTGAAAATCAGTGGTGAGAGAGGACAACCCTGTCTCACTCCTTTGTTAATTGTTGCTATTTGAAAACATTGTCAAATCTACTGACATGAAGTGATTTAAGAGAAATAAATTTTAAACAAAGACACAAGAATAGCTTGTACAGTTTTAGTTTGTTACAATATGAACAATGCCAAAACAACCAAAATGAAACAACTTTGTTATTTGCTCCGACTCTACGGGCTGGCTCATAGATGTCACTAGTGCCAGTAAGCATAGACCACTTAGTAACCAGAGTGTACCACAGGTGGTTGGTTCACATTACACTTTGAATGTTGATCATTGAGAATTATTGGAATGTCACAGAGGAACTGGAGTACTCAGAATAAAACCCCTGTATTGCCCAACACAAATTATAAATTCAACACAGAGCAGGATTTGAACCCAGGCCCTCTGACTTATAAGCCCAATATTCTAGCACTGAGCCACCATGACAGTTTGTATAATAAACAGAAACTTAAGTAATAAATATAAACGTAACATGTTTATGATATTTGTGACAAATAATATGTCATACCTGGAGAAATGTCCATCTAGAATCTGTGAAATTAAAATAAAGTTTTTCATGCCTGATCTCATTCCAAAATTGGTTCAGTATTGTCGTTGCTTACTCCTCACTTTTCATACTTTATTGCATGGACAGATTCAAGAAAGAGACAATGCACATATTCTCTATTTGTATACAGTGTAACATAAGAGTTTATATTTATTCAGGCATGTCTGAGAGCAGCGGCCATGTTTGCAGTGTCAGGTGATCTCCAATTAAAGCAAAGCAAGTCTTGTAGAGCTGGATTACAGCTTTCTGTTGGGCGATTTCAACGTTGGATGGCTGATGTTCGTCTTGGAAAATTTGTACATGAGTGAGTTCACATTATCGGTACTATTTTTCTCTATTTTTTATTAAGTAACATGGTCACATCAAAAAGGCTTATGACTCAGTTAAGAGGGAAGTATTATATGATATTTTACTTGAAGCAAGTAGAGCGATCGGTTTGGAAGTAAATCCCGAAAAGACAAAGTATATGATTATGTCTCGTGACCAGAATATTGTACGAAATGGAAATATAAAAATTGGAGATTTATCCTTCGAAGAGGTGGAAAAATTCAAATATCTTGGAGCAACAGTAACAAATATAAATGACACTCGGGAGGAAATTAAACGCAGAATAAATATGGGAAATGCGTGTTATTATTCGGTTGAGAAGCTCTTATCATCCAGTCTGCTGTCCAAAAATCTGAAAGTTAGAATTTATAAAACAGTTATATTACCGGTTCTTCTGTATGGTTGTGAAACTTGGACTCTCACTCTGAGAGAGGAACATAGGTTCAGGGTGTTTGAGAATAAGGTGCTAAGGAAAATATTTGGGGCTAAGCTGGATGAAGTTACAGGAGAATGGAGAAAGTTACACAACACAGAACTGCACGTATTGTATTCTTCACCTGACATAATTAGGAACATTAAATCCAGACGTTTGAGATGGGCAGGGCATGTAGCACGTATGGGCGAATCCAGAAATGCATATAGAGTGTTAGGTGGGAGACCGGAGGGAAAAAGACCTTTAGGGAGGCCGAGACGTAGATGGGAGGATAATATTAAAATGGATTTGAGGGAGGTGGGGTATGATGATAGAGACTGGATTAATCTTGCACAGGATAGGGACCGCTGGCGGGCTTATGTGAGGGCGGCAATGAACCTTCGGGTTCCTTAAAAGCCATTTGTAAGTAAGTAAGTAACATGGTCACATTATTATTATTATTATTATTATTATTATTATTATTATTATTATTATTATTACCACTGCCATCATCATCATCATCATCATCGTCGTCATCGTCATTATTAATGTTCTGTAGTTACCCTACATCAATTTTCAAATACTCTTTCCTCTCTTACATGATTTACGTATGTAAAGTTTACAAACTATAATATTATATTGTGCATCTCGTTGATTATTTTTCTGATTTCCTCAACAATTGAAATGCAATGATATGAATCTGTGGAAAAAGAAATGGACACATACTACCATTGACCTGTGTAGGAATGAAGTGTGACCGTTCTACATAGTCAAGGCTGAAATAGGGGATATACGACAGTCAATAATAATTATGTTATCCACTGTCTGCCTGTCTCTATTTAATGTATCCATATAAAATTTCGAAATTTTGAAGCATGTTTTACACTTGTTCATTCTCTCTTCAAATTTTTAAGTAGTGTCGTAAGAATAAAGACTATCTCCTACACAGGAACACCACTTTATTTACATTGCCATTGTCGTGGTAAAGGAAATAAATTATATGTGTACAATTTATGTCAACCTTTGTCTATATATTTGTTATCAATCAATACTTCAAAAATTATAAAAAAGAAATGTAGTCACCATGGAGTATTTTTGTGAGTGATTTATGTAGAATACATACACATAAGTTTTGTTGAAAGTAGATTGCTATGCACTTAATATTTAAATATTTTGTTGTTTGTTGTTGTGTAGTCAACTGTCTGAAGACAGGTCTGAATCTCATAAGTGACACCAATAAGACATCACTCATGAGGCACCTAAGCCAGGAGATAATGGGGTAGGGTGGCCAGTTCTTTTCCCCCTCCATTGCATACATCGCCGATTAGCTACATGTTACACTAATCAGATTTCTGACGTGTACAAACAATAATTGTTCTTCCTCTGACACATATCGTCAAGTGAGATGTACTGTCTGATGATAGATGTACATGTCAGTCAGAACCTCGAACAGAGGTTTTAAAAGATGTTAATACACATAAATCTTGAAAATGATGGACATTCTTACTATTAAGTTAAATGTTGTCGCAACCATATTGCCTTAAATCCACTGTCTTTCCCTTCTCTTTCACATATTGCATTTCTCCACTCTTGTCTTATCTTGCGTCTCGTTTTCAAAATTTATCCACCCATCTTAACCTAGACACACGATCACAACACTCCTCAATATTATCCATTCCCTCCCACCGAATATCCTCATATTCATCTTCTTTCACTGTGGCTGTTCCTCGGCTTTGGAATTCCCTACCGAGTAATGTCAGGGACTGTCAGACATCAAACCAATTTAAGAATAGGCTCACGAAATATTTTTGTAACAATTCTTGTTAACAATAATATCTGTTTCAGGGTTCTCAATGTTTAATTTTTTATATATCACAGATAAATATCTGAATTATCTCATCATCATCATCATTATTATTATTATTATTATTATTATTATTATTATTATAACTATTTCTTACCAGTGTTTATTATTGTCACACTAACATTACTTATCCAACTTTCATTATTTACTTTCATGTTGTTTTATGGTCTAGATATTAATGTAATAACTATGTAAGCAATTGTATTCAATTAGAATTAGAGTCTGGCTGGGCGGAAGAGAAGGCCTACTGGCCTTAGCTCTGCCAGATTAAATAAATAAATAATAATAATTATTATTATTACTATTATTAAATTATACTGTATATTGGTATTTTTGTATGTGACTATGATTTAAATATAACAATGAAACGGAAGTAATATACAAAGAGAAACTGTTTTATTTACCGATTTATTATAGCCTATTATTAATTTTTATTAATTCTAATTAATTATTAAATGCGTTTTTTATATTATTTAATTTATTTGTTTTTTAATTATTCTTTTCTTTTCGTACTTTTTTATTTATTTTTTTTTTAATTTTATTATTTAATATTTATTTATTTTTAATTGTTTATTTCTTATTTATGTTTCAAGATATGCGGCTGTATACTTAACTGCTGGACTGGAAAACCTGTTAGAGGAGATAATACTGCAATGCCTCCCTAATGAAACGGACACTATTCTCACTGCTACCATGTTCGAACATGCTATTGCCAATAATGGAGATTTGTGGGGTCTTCTTCAACCGTATGCACATCTGAATGCTGGTAGGATTGCGTCAGGTGAGAGTATACCTGTTATTTGCTTTAATACTATAGTAATGAAATTCATAGCTTGCTTGATAGACTAAATTATGCATAGAAATACCACAATGTTCATTGTTCATGAAGAGGAAATGCGACGAGAATTTCTTGCTGAATTAAATGTTCAGTTATTCCTAATAAAATATCAGTTGAAGTATAAATTCGCAGGTGCTCGTGTAAAGAGGGTTAAGTATGAATTGACTAAACTGGAATAAGTTTAGATTTGAACTATCCACAATTACTTTTCCCTTGTGTTGAAGGGGTAAGTAATTCTTCCATCCATGATGCAGCTACAGTGCTCCATATTTTGTGACAAAGGGGTCTTGTTCAGTACCAAAGGAGAGAAGTTTACATACCTTACAATTTAACTTAACCCCCTTTACATGAGCAGCCGCGAATTATGCTGTAGTGTGTACTTGCTGTTCATGAAAATTTTATATACAGTAAAACCCCGTTTTAACGAACCCGTTTTTAAGGAATAATCTGTTAAGTCCCAGCCAAACTACCATGAGAATAATGTAATTAATTTAAGGAAACCTGTTTAAGGAAAAATCCACTTTTTAAGGAATACTTTTCAAGTGGATTTTGTGATAATGAAGCCCCGACTCAACTTTCAATAATAATCAATAGTACCAGCATATTCGATAGTGCATTTCAATCGACAGTAATATGGCACCATGTAGCGGCATTATTCTTTATCATTCTTTATGGTCTTGCTTTGAGTTGCTTTTACAGAATGATTGCTTTGCTTGCTTTGTTCTCGCGAGTTGTGTGGATCCTGCTTCCAAGTTTTTTTGTTAGTTTAAGCTGTTTATGCATCATTATAATGGCGACTATATGGAAGAAATTGACTATTGGCCATAAAATGAAAATAATAAGGGATGTCGAGGCTAAACCTCAAATTAATAACTAGAGCTAGGATTCGTATGTAGTAATAGCTAATATTTTTAGTCGTTATAGTTTACAAACATGCAACCCATAGCCCCCACTCCTTATACTTGCCAATCTTGTCATTCAGTACTTCTATTCGTTAGTGCTAAGGGTCTTTAATCCTCTTAACCACCAATTGGAAAACAGCGGTGGTTTAAAAGCTGCATTGCCCAGTCCTTGTGACTTTTCCTGCATTTCGAGTCTTGTCAACCAGGCTTAAAACCTTCTTAACCGGCATCACACCATCTCAACTATACTCGGCGTCATTCTTAACTCATACTACATATAAATCCTAGCTCTATTAATAACACTATCACTTATGACAAAAAAGCATGGTTTGCCAACTACTTCTTTATGAGAAACATTTGTGCCTCGCCATTTGAAGAGTTAGAATATATTATAATGAAATTTATAGTAAATAATAATTGCAAGCTTAATTAAATAATTATAATGTTTGGTATATAACACACATGTTAGTACTAGTTATTTTAACCTTTCCTTCCCAATTTATGTAAACTCCCTTTTAAGGAAAACCTCTATTTAAGGAAAAAAAAGTAATCCCTCAGATTCGTTAAAAAGAGGTTCTACTGTATTTCAAAATTTATTTAATATATTTGTGATTAATAATTAAAGTTACCTGTAAAACAGTAACATGGTTCAGTATAGGTTAAACTGTTGATATTGTGATACACTTACGTAATTTTATTTTATTTAAATGACTTCAGTACAAACATTTATTTTGAAATTGTTATTTATTGTCTTTACAAGCATACCACAAGGAGATAATTTTATGTATTGTGCTCTGGAAAGGAAGGTAAATTGAAGAAATGAATTTTCTTGTAGTTTTTGTCTATATATGTTTTTTGTATTCCTCAGTTCGCAGTAATATTTGAGTAAGTCACTTTACTGGAAGAAAATTTTTTAATTGCGGTTAATTTCTAGTTGTAAATGACTTTTCTTTATAATTAGCTAAGTTAGCTCTTTTGGTAGAGTGACAGACTGCACTGGAAGAAGCGGGAGTTTTCACTTTTCTATAATTTTCTAAATGGCTCTGCAATTTGTTCAGCACTCCTCTAAAATTTTCCGGAAAAAAAAAAGATAGTGAATGGTAAAAGATATGCCTCTTTCTTCAGAGGCTTTCTCTGAAATCTGTCTTATTTTATAGGAGCACTAGCAATGCCTCGCTGGGCGAGTGTGTCTAGTGTGAACACTGAATCAACACACACCTCGTCACTAGCGAGTGGCAAGTCAATAGAGCAGTCACTGCTGACTACATGTGTTGGGTCTGTGCATGAGTTGACAGAACTGCTGGCACGCATCAACACGCGACCCTTGACCTGGACACCACCAGCTGTTCAAGCCCTCTTCTACTTCATGCGTTGCTCTCAGGTGAAGTATCATGATGTGCCTGTATCAAACTAGATTTGTGGAAAACATCTGAAGTGACAAGAACTTAAAATTATTCAACTTATGGTTTATAATATAGACAAAGTGACTGTAGGTTATGTTTGTTTCAAATATCTAAGCTAATAGTAAAAGTAATATTTAAATCACTAAGAAGTAATACATATATAGGGTGATTTAATTCTCATTTTGCTCAGTCAATTTAAGAGAGCAGTGTATTATGATAATAATTTATTGAAAGAATTTTAATTTTGTCCTTCAAGTATGCAGAAATTTGATCCAAACAAATGTAACATTTTAAAATTCCATTTCGGAATGAAAAGTTACATTTGTTCAGATCAAATTTCTGCACATTTATAGGACAAAATTTAAATTCTTTCAATCATTTATTATTATGTCAATGGTCCAGAACCAGACTGTTCCAAGTCCATTTTACTATTTTTTCTTTCAGGAGAGCTATTTTAAGCTCCTGGCATTCAAAGCTTCATTAAACAATTTGGAATTTCTTCATAGCAACCTTATGGAGAGAAATATTTACAATTTTGTTTGATTCATATATGCAGGCAAGAACTGGAACACATTGAAACACAGATTTCTTCTCTATAAAAAGTTGGACTTAGAATAGTCTGGTTCTCAGCCATCGATAATACACTGCTGTCTAAAGTTCACTGAGCATATTGGAAATTTATTCAAAGGCTTTCCCAAAACACATTATCAAATGTTTTACATAAAACAATTTTTAGCTTGAAAAGGAAGCAAAAACGAGCAAAATTGTGTTAAACTTTTTTGTTTGAAATATCTCAAAGAATAACCCCCTGAAATTAATGACATTACTTAAGGTCCTTTAATTTCAGCGTGTTAGTACAAATTTTTACTATTAAAGATTTTTCATACTGTAAGTAGAGTACCATGAAAGTGGTTTTATTTTTAAGGAAAATTCGTTTTAAAATATTACTTGAAAATATATTATTATTAAGATTTCGCGAATAAAACTAGTATTGCTGAAATTTGTTAAAAACTTTAATTACCAGTATGCTTTTTTTCCGTATTATTTTATGAATTCGCGTTATTTCAAGATTCAAAAATGCATTTTTTTGGATAATGGCAAAAAGCATAAAGAACTGGTGCAAAAAAATTGGAAAAACGAAAACAATTCTTATTATCATATCTCGCAAATTTCACGGAACTCTAACCATAAACAACTGCCAGTATCATGGATTCTAAGCAGTGTCAAAGAGAAATCTGTATTACCAAACATTGCATATCTTTCTGATGTAATTTAGTTACATCACAGTTTAGTATTTTCGTATTTATTCTAACACATACAGTTACGTATGTTTTTACCACAGTTTAGAAATAAGATTAATTAGAAAGTTATATCTCTTATTTCACTTTGTGTTAAAAATTAGTGGAATGTATTGAATATCAAATACATATTACTTCTGATAATTATCTGAATGCAGTAAGTTGTAGCCTACTATTTAAAATGTTGATGATAGATTTGGCATTTTATTTAAATAAAAAATAATCGCGAATTCATATAATACGAAAAGGAAAACTTAATTCAAGCTCTGACATTCTTGTATTTCTAGTAGATATAATAATTTTCACGATATTGTTTCATCATCACTTGCACAGCTGGAACATGCAGAGCACGCTGCCCCTATCCAGGAGCTGGTGTATGAACGAGCGTACGTAGTGCTGCCTCCCCTGGTGGAGTGGTTGAGAGTTACTGCAGCTCATGCAGAACACAGACACTCCACCACTCTCGACCAAGATGACGTAATGCAGGCAGCCAGATTGCTGCTGCCTGGTGTGGACTGTCCCATACGACAGATAGGGTGAGTGAAATGCTACATACCGGGACTTTATGGTGTCTTAGCTTACGTGAAAATTTCATTTTATAGATCATCCTTTGTTGCCAGTGCTTTATGGACGTAATGTCATTGGAACTTAAAGGAATATGATGGCATGCACGTATTTAATAAATTATAATAATAATAATAATAATAATAATAATAATAATAATAATAATGATTTATTTTAGCTGGCAGAGTTAAGGCCGTAAGGCCTTCTCTTCCACTCAACCAGCAAAAAGTGTATATACATATGCATGAACTTACAAAGAATCCAACAATTTGATTTAGATGAGAGTTACATGTATACAAAAGTTATTTACAAATTAAACAACAAAATACTATGAACTATTAATTAAACACTGAAATAAACTGTGTAGCAGAATTAAACTAAAATACATAGAATGTTAATATATTTCAAATAATATTAGATAATAGAAAGAGATTATTACGAGACAATTAAAATACAGCACAATCAGGATGATGTCTAAAGAAAAAAGTAACAATGTAGTCAGTGATAGTTTAAATCAGTATGACTGGAGTGAAATGCTAATAAGGTTATCTTTTAAGCTGTTCTTAAAGGTGTTTATTGTCTTGCAGCCCCTAATACTTTGTGACAAGGAATTCCATTGACGCGAGGTGGATATTGTAAAAGATGATGAATAACAAGATGTTCTATGAAGAGGTATACTTAGCGTGCCACAGATAAGTGATCTGGTATTTACGTCGTGGTTAGAGTATAGATAAGAGAAACGAGACGAAAGGTAATTTGGTGTTGAAGTGTGCAGAATTCGAAAGAGTAAAGACAAAGAGTGTAAAGTTCTACGTTCTTTAAGTCGGAGCCACGAGAGACTTGCGAAGGACGGTGATATGTGATCATACCGTCGGATGTTGCACACGTATCTGATGCACATATTCTGAGCTCGCTGTAACTTGACTGACAATTCAGAACTTAGGTCACTTAACAAAACGTCACAATAATCGAAGTGCGGCGTTACTAGGGTTTGCACTAGGGTAAGTTTTAGTTGCTGGGGCAAGAAGTTTCTCAAGCGACTCAAACAGTGAATGGAGGAACAGATTTTTTTTTATTGTTTCTTTAACTTGAAAATTCCAACTTAGATTATTATCAAAAAAGAAGCCAAGATTTTTTACGACAGATGAATAAGGGATTAGCGTGTTGTTAAGGGTAACAACTGAAAGATTGCGTATAGTTTAGTATAGAAGTAGATTTTATTTAAGACAAAGTGTTTAACAATTGAATCGCCCCATGCAGAAAGAGCTTGAGTCCATTAGACCTAGTTTTGGGAAAACTAAGAAAAACATTCTGTACACTATATTCCTTTCTGCATAGAACTCTGAGCCTGACACTTCAGTTTCTAAATTTCCAAGCATTGGACTGAATACCTTTCTGCACAGGCCGATGGAGCCACCCATAAAGATATGATTTCCATCGATATCTCGTTTTTGCAAAATTTGTGACTGAAACCCTTTCTGCATGGGGCGATTCAATTAGATAAAAAATAAAACAATTAGAAGATTAATTGGGATCACGCAAACGATTCTGCTGACAAGAAAATATTTGCAAGAATAAAGATTAAAGATGACTGTCTAGTAAGTCATCTCTACAGAATAGGTATCTCAGCTTCACCAATATGTGAATGAAGACCACTTGAAGACCTGTGAAGCATTAAGATCAGAAGAAACTACAGTTCACAAGTATTGGAAAGCACGACTGCTAATGGCTTCATTGCCAGATGCAAGGCACTAGACAACAACAACAACAGATTAACCTACATATGGAATGTACTGATTCAGCTATTTCAGGCTCATGACTTATAGTATGTCGACATCTGCTCATCTATTTGAAATAATAAGTTATAATGTAAAATAAGACCTAAAAATTAAACATAAATGCTGAATAAATAGAGCAACAGGAAAGATTGATTTACACTTGTTTATTGTAGAGTTAAAATTAAAAAAAGTATTAAAAATAGGCCCGGTTTCTTCAACCTTTGTTAAAATGCACCTAACATAGCGTTAATTAACTGGAAGTTAACAGTATGAATTGCTGTTAAAAATATTGCGTTTCTTCAACTTTACATTTCACATTTTAACATTCTGTTTGTTAACTCTCTGTTAGGACCAGAGATTCTAGAGTTTAACCATAACCTATACCCAAGTATAGGCTCACTTCTGTTTTCTGAACTCTGACAATTGCGATCCTCGCTTGTTTCCGTTGTTTGATTCAGAGAGGATAGAAGTCTTTCTATTCTCTCAGGTTTGATTTCTGCTTCTTTCCTCGTTTGTATCACACTATCACAATAGCCTGGAGTGGTGTATTGGTATTGCTGTTATGAAATGGAAAACACTGGAACAAATAGAAATCATGGGACTAATTTCTCTTCGTTCGAAAGAAACCTTCTGGTGGAAATTATTTCGCAGTATAAACCAATTAATGAGAATAAACAAACAAATGGATCTAAGTTGAAAGCGAAAAGTGAGGCTTGGCAGAAAATAGCCTATATCTTTGTATGAACTTCTGGTCTGTCAAATCACAGGAATCATCCCCTCTGTTTATGTATTCATGGATATCATTTTCTAAATAATCCAGATATATAAGTTCAGCATCTACCGCACCAGCCATATTGGATACTTCTATGCTAACGGAGAGTTAAATGATTAAACTGCATGAAATTGGGCAGTTAAATTAACATAGGTTTTAACAGCCTGTTACTACTAACAGTAGTTGAAGAAATGCTTCAACTGTTAAGTTTACAGTTAAAATGGAATAACACACTGTTATAATTTAACAAAGGTTGAAGAAACCGGGCCTTAGGGTAGTAAATTGTGAAAAGGAGCAGATAAATAAGGTTTAAAGTCTAAGGGTTGTATTCATAGACATTCTTAGTGCGGGCTTCCGGTGGATGATCAGCGTTTTTCGTATTCATAAACCAATGTTAGCGATAGGATATGATTTGAATTCTATACAAGTAACCAGTGGATAGCCGGGGCTAGTTTAGCATGCTTGTAGCGTGTGCTGCGAAATGTCTATGAATAGACCCTTAATGGTTTTTACGATTGGTTTAAACATGCACTAAAACCAGACGTAAGTGCAAGTTTGAACCAATAAATTATTGAGATTTGCGATAAATTAATTAGTTTAGGTAATTGTAGATTTATTATGTATAACTACTTTTGTATATAGATCTTTTTGTTAAATTATTAAGTTTTGTATTTTTGTGAACTAATATCAATAAATCTATCACAATTGGGATCAAGAAAGACATTTTGTAAGAAATAGGAAAAAACAAATATATTACTGTTTTGCAGTGAATGACAAAATTGTTATTATAAAGGTTGCAAACTGAGTTTCATTACACTGATCAGCACGTGGATAGATAAAATAACAGGAAATTATAATGAGGATTGGTGTTGCAGGATGGACGAAGCTGGAGGATCTGTTGGTCCAAAGCGACCGGGAGACGAGGTGGAATGCGTGAGACGACTAAAATCAGAACTTGCATTCAAGATGCTGAGAAGTGGACGCAGCGACCTCATTCCTCATGCCCTGCAACTTCTGCCCTCAAATAAGGTTGATATTATATATGTGACCTCTAACAACAAAAATAGTACAATAACCCAAACTACCTACTACTATTTGAAGGGTGAAGGGAATAAAGGGGACAAGTCCATTTTCCGTTCATATACAAAAAAAAGTCCTTTCTTTGAGAAGCATTTGTAATAGTTTGAACCAGGGGCGGCTTTCGAAGAGGGGCTGCGGAGCTGCAGCACTCCCAGACATTTATGGCTCTTGTCTCGTTTTATGGTGTGAAATACATTTATTATACAGTCTTTATTTAGCGGCTCGAATTAAAAAAAAAAGTCGCTCTTAATGACATGCACGCAATCGTTAGTGAAGTCACTTCCTCCCCTGGTGCTGCCAGAGCGAAACCAGAAACAAGGACTATAGGGTGAAGCCACTTCCTCCCCTGGAGCTGCCACTCTCGTCTGGGATGCTTTGCGCGTTAGTTTTACCCCTCCTCCCTACTACCCCTTGCCGTGAATCCAGAGTTTCCAGGCGCTGCAAAATTTGCAGCAGTTTGTCAGTAGCGCGCAGTTTTAAATACATTTTCTTTAATGTTGTGAGTATAACAAGTGCAACAATGTTTAATTCTGTACAATATTTACAGTCTATTCAGTTCAGTACCTTAACAATTCAGGAGAAATGTGGAATTAAGTGCCCATCAGTTGAATCTCATAATGGAAAGAGCCGCTAAACAAAATACAATACAATACGCATATTTTTTGATAATTTATCCAATATCCCTGCGTTCTTCTCTCGATTTCCTCACAGTCTGTATTAGATTAATGTGTTTCAAAGACAATTCCATCAGCTGGGGCAACAAGATGGATTTAAAATAAGAACAGTAAATGTTGTTCATGAGAAGAAGGAGCCATTGCTAGAATGTTTTGAAACCATAATGCAATCTGAAACATCTAACATCACAATAAATGAGGCAAGCACCCTGGTGCGTACTCTTGAATATCCTGAATCCAATTTCTGGCTCAGTTATTTTTTTCATTTATTGATGTATCATGTAGGCCTATATATATTATACAACCAACTACAACATCGCCAGTTAGATATTTCTAAGGTTCAAATCTGCATATAAAAATTAAATTATGGTTTATTTAACGACACTCGCAACTGCAGGGATTATATCAGCGTCACCGGAGTGCCGGAATTTTGTCCGCAGGATTCTTTTAAATGCCAGTAAATCTACTAACATGAGCCTGTCTCATTTAAACACAAGTTACAAGATAAGGCGCATGGAACTAATCTTTAAATAAAGTAAGTTGCTTGGTTTATTTTTGTATGCAGCCCCCCTTAATTCAATACCCACGAGCCGCCACTGGTTTGAACTGAAACAATTAGAACAGAAACAAACATATACAATGTTATTAGGCATTATTATGTTTCTATGTTTGAAATCACTCTCAAAAATGACCAAAAATGGACTTATCCCTTCTATTTTTGTTATATTTGGTATATATGTAATGCTCTCTATATCGAATTTTTATTCCTGGTTGAGTGTTAGAGAAGGTCCTATGACCATAACTCTGCCAGATTAAATAAAACTGTCGTCGTCGTCCATCGTCTGTCATCTGTTGTCGTCGTAAGAGCGCTAGAAAATGTCTGAGGAAAATGTAAGGAATACAGTAACAAAAAGGATGTAGTGGAAATTGTGAATGAAAACAGATTACAATGGTATGGGCATGTTATGAGAATGGA
This sequence comes from Periplaneta americana, assembly GCF_040183065.1. Taxonomy (NCBI): domain Eukaryota; kingdom Metazoa; phylum Arthropoda; class Insecta; order Blattodea; family Blattidae; genus Periplaneta; species Periplaneta americana. The sequence continues at coordinate 196,701,343 of NC_091118.1, read as the reverse complement.
AGTGATGCGAATGGGAACCAGAAGGAAGGAATAGGAAAGGAAGGCCAACTCAAAAATGGATGGAAGAAGTGAGGCGGTGTATGGGGCTGAAAGGATTACAAGATGCAAATGCGTTGGCTAGGAAACAGTGGAGAGAGAAAATGAAATGAACAATGATATTTCATGGTTCACTTGGTAGAGGAAAACTATAGAACTGTAGAAAATTCGAAATAAAAAAGAATTATTATTATTATTATTATTATTATTATTATTATTATTATTATTATTATTATTATCGTCATCGTCGTCATCATTATCATTATATAACATCCTTAAAGCCAAAGTTACATGATATCTATCGACATTAAGTGGGGGTAATTTTTCTGTGATTCTCAGAAACTATTGCTTTAGTTTGCATTCCTTCTGTATAAGTGGCATTGCCTATAGAATAAATTAGTGAACTTAAAAATCACTACAGTTATGTAGGATAGGTGTAGATTGGACTTTTTCCATTCATTTCATTTATTATATTCCATAGATCTTACATGAGCAATGAAGCTTTAAGATGTGGAACAAGTCAAAATTTTACAATATTACAATTACAATTTTTACAAATTTTTTTTAACTTTTACAATATTTTATAATTTTTACAGTTTTACAATTTTGTAATTTTCTACAATTTTTTACAATTTTTTTACAATATTTTGGGGAGCTATAGTGAGATGATGTGAGACCCGAGGATTCACCAAAAGATTACCCGGCATTTACCTTATTGTTGGGGAAAACCTCGGTAAAAACCCAACCAGGTAATCAGACCAAAGAGGGTGAAATGAAGTGAGGCTGAGGACTCGCCATAGACTATCCAGCTTCAGTCCCATGGCTGGGGAAAACCTCGGAAGAAACCATTCAATATGACCAAAGGGGGATCCAACTCAAGCCCGAGCGCAGCTCCGGATCAGCAGGCCAGCGAGTCTGCCGACTGAGCTACATCGATGGCTCTTCTAAAATTATTGCTCGTAATGAAAAATTATTGGCTCTACTTTGTCTTTGGATGATCAAAAATTGAATTGATAGGGGCTCTTACTCGAATCATTACAAACGACTAAAGGGTGGGGCTACTCATCCATTAGCACTGGTCAGCTTGATGAGTTAATGACTGAATTTGGTATAATTTTCCTCTATTCAATACCTAATTCCCTCTTTACCCTTTCCTATCCAGTCCTCTGACTGAACTCTTACTTTCTTCGACCCCAACGACATTAGAGCATTCGAGGCCTAGGGGTTCATTTCCCTTTCCTTCCTCCTCTTTCTACTTTTCTGTTCCTAGTGCTGACCTGCTATGGCACTAAAATCGTCCTCCAGTGGCTTAAGGAGGGAAAGTTGGTGATCAACAAGATCTCCCAGCTAGGTCCAATGGACCCGTCGACCAACAGCAGGTGTGGTCCTCCAGACATTCTGGGGGTTGTGTGTGAATAAAGTAGCCACCAAAACGTTAAAATATGGTGTTCACTTAAATCGGCTACAACTTGTCATTTAACTCCAATATGAAATGAGTACCATTAAGGTAAAATTATCCGGAGGTAAAATAGTCCCCCAATCGGATCTCCGGGCAGGGACTACTTTAATGGTACAGAATCAACTAAACATCTTACAATGAAATGCTGGCGGTATAACATCAGCCAAGAAGACTGAACTAGCCAATATACTCTCAGATAATAATATAGATATCTTCCTTATCCAAGAAGCAAATCTTAATGCTGACCAATTAAAATATTTTAATTTTAAAGGTTTTAATATGAATACCTGCATAGAATGGAATATATCAGTCCCCTAACTGCCCATTGTGCAACTCAAACCAAGAAATGGATTCGGAACACCTCAAAATCTGTGCTTCAGTGGCTGACCATGATAATATCTTTGAAAAATATTGGAGTGCAAGAGGTCAAATGACTTTATTGTCAAACGCCTGGGATTAGAAAACAACAACAAAAGACTAATATCCTTGACTGAGATTATGAAATTATGTTGAAAAATAATGTTATTTTCTATGAGGCATCAATCATACAATTTTAATTACGAATAAAATGTAATTGAAACAGATATTCTTGTAACTTGCTGTTAGTTGATTATTTAAACCATGATTTTACTTATAGGTCTATCTCAGTGTGAAAAGAAAATTAAATTTGTTTATTCCAGAAGTTGAACAGTGTGAACGACAGTGGCTTGAGCCCTCTGATGCTGGCTGTGCTTCTGCATGACGAGGCGTGTGCCCGCTGCCTTCTGGATGCCGGGGCAGACCCAGACATTGAGACTCCTCCTTACGGAACAGCAGGTTGCCCCGGTGTCAATGCCGAGACTCAGCACTGGACAGCCCTCACATATGCAGCTCTGCAGGGAACTTGCAACATCGCGCGTCTGCTTTTGGAGAGGGGGGCTCATGTGGAGGGTGGGGCAAGACTCAGTGAGGACAAGTGCACCCAGACACCACTCCAGGTGCGTTACCTTGTAGTGTTCGAGTTTGCATTTTGTTGGACTAGGAATACGTACAAAGCAATTGAGGGCTTTGCCGGAAGAAAGGCGGATAGACCTATACGCCCTTCTTTGGGAAAATGGTTTAAAATGTAGTGAATAATTATAGTAGCGAAATTTTGTTTTGATTGTACTGTACATACCTGCAGGATAGGGCTGCGTGCATGTATAAAATTTTATTCAGGTGCGTTTTAAAATCTTAGATTGCATGTATCTCAATTCGCCATATTGATGTATACACCCTTTTTCCGGCAAACCCCTCAATTGTTGCATTCATTTATTCACAGTTTTCTGCCCAAGGGCAGGTCCTTCACTGCAAACCCAGCATTCTCCAATATCTAAGCATTACAATTTTAGAATATTATTTACGAAAGATTTTTTAAATATTTTGTTGGCATTAACTTTAGGTGTTATCTCATATTCCATAGATAGAGTTTCGTGAAAGAGATTATATTTTTAAAGGAGAATTCGTTTTAAAATTTCAAGATTTCGCTGTTACTGCCAATTTGGTAGTATTATTTTAAAATTATATTATATGCAAGTTTTATAATTCTGGCTTAAAGAAATTAAACATGGTAAGAAAAGCATGCAGCATTTTCAGCATCAATTTTCCGTTTTAAAAATTATATAGATTTCAGTACATGGCTGCATTCATTTGTCGACAAAATCGCAGAACGAAATGTATCATTGAAAAAAACATGGAAACTGTGAAAATACTGTATTATTTAAAAATACATTATTAAAATTTTGCAAATAAAGCAACAAGTATTACTGGAATTCGTTTAAAAACTTGAATTACCGTATGTTCTTTTTTCGCGTTACTATACAAATTCTCTCCATTTCGCTTTTTGGGGTTATGGGAAGAAGTATAAAAAAATAGTGCAAAACAACGTCAAAATGAGAATGATTCTCATTATTGTGTCTCGCAAATTTCACGGATCTCTCTACCTGTAGAGCTTTGAAAGGCTGACTACTGGTTAGTACTAAATGTACAGATACCTGAAACTTCCTCAAAAGGTAAGGTCAATATTTCTAAATGTCAGAGAGATGACATCAAGGTCTAAACAACAGAAATGAATTTTGTTCGAAGAATAAAGGTGTGCAAAAGAAAAAAATAATATTAAAGGTGAAAATATAAAAAAATATGAAAATTAAAATGTATTTTCATAATGATGATAACATTAAAGAATTTGAAAAGAATTGAGTTTGGTTGAAATACGAAGTAATTTGGGAAGCATACATAGAGAAAAGATTAAATTAACATTTATGAGAATATACAGGTAAATACTTAGCTTGTAAAAACAGAAATAAATAATTGTAGTTTTGTTAGGTCGTAGTTTTGTTAGGTCGACCAGCCTCATGGTCTAGTGGCCAGAGCTTCTGGCTATAGTTCATGAGGTCCCGGGTTCGATTCCCGGTTAGAGCACAGGAATTTTTCCTTAAAGGGGATTATTCCTGTGCTCGTCCATGGTCTGGAATTAGGTTAAGTTTAGATTTAAGACCTCTCCTGGCACCACATTATCATAATCATCCTATCACATCATCGGGGTAATGTAACTCCGCCTTCCAGGCGCCCCAACCTCGGAAGTGGGTTACAACTAAGCCACGGCCAGGAGAGAAGACCAGAAATGTCGAAAGACAACCTGGTGGCATTGGATTAAAAAAAAAAAGTTTTGTTAGGTCAAGATAACTTAATTAATTAATTTTTTTTTCCATTGGAAAACCAAGATAAATACAGTGAACAAATGGATTGTATTTTTTGTGCGCAGGTGGCTGCAGCATGTGGACATATGGAAATGGTATCCCTGCTTTTATCTCACGGAGCTCATCCTTTTCTTTCAACACTGCTCAAGGATTCTCTGTGTTACTCTGGTGCTGCACAGCGTGGTTCATACAGGTTAGAGAAGTGTTCTAAAATTGGTTGAAAGCTTCCTGATGTTGTGGAACTTCAACTAATAAGTACATATTTGTCTCCAGGTTGAATTGACCTATTGTAGTCAACTCTCTTTTATGTTGAACAATCCTTAAAAAGCAATAAAACATGTTGAAGTGAGTTAACAGTTAGTTTGTATACATAGTAGGATAGATCATTCGGATATGTACTGAATTAAGAAATAAAGAAAAAGTTGACCTAAGCTCTTTTGCACTGGCATGTGTCTTGTTATCCAAAGTGTTACTCGCAATTTTTCTTATACTAATTTTGATTAGTTGAAATAGAAGAAAAATAATTGGTTATATGTGTATCCATGATTTCAGTGCCATTGCTGTAGCAGCTGCCCATGTACAGAGAGCAATACTGCACAATCTTTTGTCACACCCACACAATACCAACAACAAGGAAGTTCTCTCACTCGAAGAAATCCTGGCAGAGGGTGCCAGTAGTCAGCTCACTGCAGACCGCAGAGGTAGTCGACACCAGGTGAGTTTCATAACTTGAAACAATACTAGAGGTTTATAATAGTTGTTAACACTGAAATTCTAAACAGAATTAAAATGCTAAGACTTCTTTTATACATTTCGCACTTAAACATTTTTGTAGTCTTTGCAAAATTCCTATATTTTCCACATTAATTTTTTTGGTTATACATTTATCGTTTATATGCTTTTATGATTGTACACTTATACAATCGTATTGTCACTTTTATTTCACACAACAATGTTACTTTTATTACAACAAGAATGACTTTCTATAACTGAATTTAAAATACTCCCGTCAACAATGGTATTTCACTCCACACAGCAACACAGTATTTGTTATTGCACTCCACAGACGACAATTACAATTCACTTGGATTATTGAGAACAATGTACTCCTAATCTCAACCAATGTTTACAAAGCACTATTTACAAAACAAAACTGACAGTTCTCAGTTCGTTTGCCTTGGCTAGTTCTTCTAGCTCATTCACTCAAGTTCACAGTATATCGAACCGAAGACTTCCGGAGACAGTCCACTTCACTCGAACTCAAGACTTCCGGCCGCGTTGCTTCCGCCTGGACGCTCACTGCTGCCTCACAAACTCAAGTCGAACCCCGGTCTCGAAGGCTGCTTCACAAAAACTGACTGGCTTGCTGTCCAAACTAAACTGGCTGGCCCTTCTTCGCGTCTTCTATTTATTACCAAATTACACGTTCTTGTCTTTTCGATTTCCGGACGTTTTGTTACAACAATCGGCTCGCGTAGCTTTTCGAAACTTCCAGCTTCCCTCCTTTGCTTCGCGCCACACCGCTCCCGCCCTTGCCCAGATGCGTGCGCAACTTCCTTTGTCGTGCTCAGCGACTGCCAATCTCGCCCTCCTTCTGCCGGATGCGTGTTCAACTCTCGAGGCGGCGAGAACATTCCAGCATGGTTGCCACAGTATTTTAAGCTCCAAGAGATATGAAACATCATTTATACGTTCTAAATCAATTTTGCTCGAAATTAGGTTTGCCATGAAAGTACATATTCATTGTTAAGATGCGGCCCAATTTGAAATTCATGGAAATTCGAAGCTGCCCATGCTTGTCTCCAATAGTCTCGTGTCCTTTACTGCTTTGGAAACGGTGAAACATTTCATAACACATCATGATGAAACTGAACAAATTATGGAACAGTTGTGACAATTTGAGGGAATGATTTTTCCAAAATAACAGACTTTTTTTTTTTATAAAATAATCACGTGTTATTAAATGGAAGATTACACGGGAAGAACAAGTAAATCAGTGTCGTAGAATTTTCTGGATTGGAGTATGAAATATATCAGTCAGCTTTAGCTCTAAGTAGCAAAGATTTCCTACAAATAATCTTTACATTCTTCAAGAATATGTGTTAGGTATTAATTTGAGTACTGTATTAGATTCAGAGATGGCTTAGCTGTGAAGTTATATAGTTTTCAAATGCTATTTCAGATGTTGTTAAATGTTATTTCAGTTACATGTACGTTTTTCTCACTTTTGCGTTTTTTCTTCAGACTCCCATAAAGCATAGTATAAAAGAAGTTCTTTACTTGTAGTTAATATCCAATGCCTGACCAGCAACCTTGCATCACAGAAATTTCTTTATGGTGAAATCCTCACTGGTTGCTGGAGTTCTATAAGGACTTGCTTACTTACTGGCTTTTAAGGAACCCGGAGGTTCATTGCTGCCCTCACATAAGCCTGCCATTGGTCCCTATCCTGAGCAAGATTAATCCAGTCTCTATCATCATATCCCACCTCCCTCAAATCCATTTTAATATTATCTTCCCACCTACGTCTCGGCCTCCCTAAAGGTCTTTTTCCCTCCGGCCTCCCAACTAACACTCTATATGCATTTCTGGATTCGCCCATACGTGCTACATGCCCTGCCCATCTCAAACATCTGGATTTAATGTTCCTAATTATGTCAGGTGAAGAATACAATGCGTGCAGTTCTGTGTTGTGTAACTTTCTCCATTCTCCTGTAACTTCATCTCTCTTAGCCCCAAATATTTTCCTAAGCACCTTATTCTCAAACACCCTTAATCTCTGTTCCTCTCTCAAAGTGGGAGTCCAAGTTTCACAACCATAAAGAACAACCGGTAATATAACTGTTTTATAAATTCTAACTTTCAGATTTTTCGACAGCAGACTGGATGATAAAAGTTTCTCAACCGAATAATAACAGGCATTTCCCATATTTATTCTGTGTTTAATTTCCTCCCGATTATCATTTATATTTGTTACTGTTGCTCCCAGATATTTGAACTTCTCCACCTCTTCAAAAGATAAATTTCCAATTTTTATATTTCCATTTCGTACAATATTCTGGTCACGAGACATAATCATATACTTTGTCTTTTCAGGATTTACTTCCAAACCTATCTCTGTACTTGCTTCCAGTAAAATTCCCGTGTTTTTCCTAATCGTTTGTGGATTTTCTCCTAACATATTCACGTCATCTGCATAGACAAGCAGCTGATGTAACCCGTTCAATTCCAAACCCTCTCTGTTATCCTGGACTTTCCTAATGGCATACTCTAGAGCAAAGTTAAAAAGTAAAGGTGATAGTGCATCTCTTTGCTTTAGCCCACAGTGAATTGGAAACGCATCTGACAGAAACTGACCTATACGAACTCTGCTGTATGTTTCACTGAGACACATTTTAATTAATCGAACTAGTTTCTTGGGAATACCAAATTCAATAAGAATATCATATAAAACTTCTCTCTTAACAGAGTCATATGCCTTTTTGTAAAATAATCCACTCCCAAAAAAACACGAACTTCTGGAGATTTGGAATCAGTGTTCGTGTTATACTGTAGAATTTGTTATGAAGTCTGTGAACAATTTAACTTTATTAAATGTTTATTGCAGGTGACGTGTCCATCCAATTCTGATTCCAATGCATGTTCAATGCACCATGCTGGTAATGAAAACCTGCAATTACTGAAACTCAGTAAAACGCAGATAAAGTCACTCCAAGAAGCCATGTACCACAGTGCTGAGAATAACCATCTCGGTGAGTTAACTGTCAAACATCAAATTCAATGTTAAACATGCAATGCTCTGTCAAGTAATCATGATGTTGTATACTTTAAGATATCACATTGGAACTACGTAATCTTGGAATCCCGTGGACGCTTCACTGTTGGATGCACACGCTAGCAACTGCACATGACCAGAGACTGGAAAATATCATTGACCAGTTGCTGCAGGATTTTCTTCAAGTTTGGCCAGATGATTACTCGACACAATTTGTGGACGAATGTCTCCCTCTGTTGTTCAACATATTTCGATTCAGTAAGGTACTGTGTAAATCTGTAGATAATAGCAGTAGTATATAATAAGTAAGGAATTTCTCATACCAGTACCAAAATAAATGCTTTTGTTACTGTAAAATTAAGGTTTTAGTTTATTTTCTTATTGCTCATATGTAGGTACATGTTGATTTTCTGAAAATAGTTTTAAAATGATTAACTTCAAAGCTTTTGGCTGGGGTTTTTCTTACAGAGGAACTATAACAGAACTCTGTGACATTAATCATGGTTAAATTTTCTACTTAGAAACTAGAGTATGTGTTATTTATTGGTGTGTGAAGTGGTACTGCGCTATTTAATATATATTTAGAAAAAGGTATATCATAAATGTGTATAAACGATAATGATGCCTTTGCAGTCAAAATTGTACAGGGTTAGTACAGAAGAAATAGATACTTTCATTGTTTTATAAATCCAAAATTATTAGACTAGACAGCAGTTGAGAAGGCTATCGGCTGCTATATGCACCGTAGCATTTCTGGTATGTGATGTCATAAGCTTGTACAGCAGAACCAATCGGAATCAGTCTGTAGCAAGTACCTCCCAAGTTCGTTTGTTCACGTGTGAGTGTTTCAATACATTGAATAAGTAAAACTAACATTTACTGTGTGTGTTTAAGATAAATAAATGGAAGAAGAGACTGTAAAAAAACAAGTATTGCACAGGCAGGTGCAGAAAATAGTGTTTAAAGTGTATAATTATTTTAAAAACGTTGACGAGCACAACGCTGCCGGCCATCTTGATGCTGGCTGCATTGTTGCTAACATGCAAGAAACGAATGCAGAAGCATGTGGTGTGGGATTGAGAACCGTGCAAAGAATATTGTTAGTGAAGGAAACAGGGTTTGTTTGGTGTCATGCTTACAGTAATCAACGGCTAAGGTCATTATTGTCTTTTGATAATTTAAATTCTCTCCTGCGCTATTTGTATTGCACGTGCTCGTGAAGTACGATGTGGCAATGTTGTACGCTGCCTTGCTCTCTCTATCTGTCTCTCTCAATGCAAACGCTAGCAGACTACCGCCTTCCGAATTGCCGTCGACTCTAATGTTATGAGGAATCAGCATACACTGTTTTATAAAATAGTTCAAGTTTACTTTGATAACTCACAAATGTTCAATATGTGCTTGTGTCACATGGTACACATCAAGGTGATAGTCTAGTTCATCCCAAACCCAGTGTAACGTATCTGCATCGAAACTTTCCACAGCTGTCGCGATGTGCTGTTCCAAGTCATTTAAGTTACTAGGAAGTGGGGGGACATAGGTCTTGTCCTTCACGAATCCCCAAAGAAAAAAGTCACATGGTGTGAGATTGGTGCTCCTTGATGGCCACTGTTTAAGAGCTTGTTTGCCGTCTGTTAGACAGCCAATCCAGTGCTGTGGAAGTGTTTTGTCCAGATAATTTATAATTTCTAACACCCCGTTGCCAGTTAGGTGGTGCTCCATCCCATCGGAAAATTAAGTTTTTCACGTCAACAGTTCCTCAACCTAACAGTGCAAAATGCATGTCGATATCACAGATAGTTTTTGTTTTATACAACTTTGAAAGTGTCTGTTTCTTTTTTAGTAACCCTGTATTATTACTATCTACAAATATATTGTTTAGTGTTTATTTCACAAATATATACAAACCTTATCAGGTGATGGAAAGTATAGAATCTTTACATTATTTATTGGTACACCATTAAGCCCTGGTGTTGCAAATGTCACACTGTCGGAAACTAACAATGCAAGTCACCTAGTATCACAAAATAAAATTATAATGTCAGTTTGTAGAATATTACCCACTGACTTAAGTTCTAACCTAACCTAATCGAATCTGATCTGTGCTAAGAATTGTTTAAATTGGTTCCTTAATGATATATCAGCTGAGCGGTTGTCTAGCAATGATGGAATTGGTGATAGTGAGATGAATCCGAGGATTTTAATTGAGGTAAAGTAACATTCGTCTTATATTTGGAGTAACAATGGAAAAAGAAAAACACCCAGGAAATCAGTCCAAGTTCATAACCTAGAATACGTATACTTAACAGCAAAATACTTTTGTTATAAGTCATACATTAACTTTCTCATACTAGTTGACGTGTAAGAGGAAGATCATAAATAGTTCCATTTTGCATACTAGATGGTTTGCATTATTAGTTATTGACGACAGAAGTGCTTAACAAAATAAATGGCATAACAACCTTCCTCTCAATATTGAAGTTTACCTTAAACTAATATAAATAATACATAATGTATTGTTATATTAGCTAGTAGTAAACAAAAGTATCGGTACTGTAATGTATTGTAGTGATTTATGTGGTGTTATAAAATGTATGGCTATTAGAATTCTTGGTGCCAAAGGTATTACATGTGACACTTAGTAGTGAATGTGAGCAACTTAGAAATTTGTAAGACATTTCAACCTTATACCAACGGACTTCTAGTGAAATTACCACAACGAATAGTTGGCATGACACCAGCACTTCAGCTGATACATTGGACATCACAATGACAACAAACTGATTATCCACGCTATACATAGGACTCCAGTGCAATGACAACAGCAAGACAACATCTTAACCATTGTGCATCAAGGACTGACTGCAGTTCGTTATAGAATAATCACTAATGAAAGCTATCAATGTACGAGGCCTGTCTAAAAAGTATCCGACCTTTAGCCAGAAAAAATATTTCAAATATCTGACGGGGTTGGGACCCTAATCCCCTTCAAAGTAGGCTCCTTGTGCTTGCACACACTTAGCCCACTGATCCTTCCACTGCCGGAAACACCTCTGGAAGTCTTCTTTTTGAATGGTGTTCAGCTCCGTCGTCGCGTTCCGCATTATCTCTTCTCTACTCTCAAAACGGGATCCTTTCAGTGGTGTCTTCAATTTTGGAAACAACCAGAAGTCGCAAGGAGCCAGGTCTGGAGAGTAGGGATGATGGCGAACGGTTGTAATTCCATGTTTGGCCAAGAAAGTGTGGATCAATTGGGATGAATGTGCGGGGGCGTTGTCGTGATGCAAGTGCCAGTTGTTCGCCGTCCACATGTCTGGTCTTTTGCGCCGAACTGCATCACGGAGTCGCCGGAGAACATCGTGATAGTACTCCTTTGTCACCGTTTGTCCTTCCGGTGCGTATTCGTGATGCACAATTCCACGGACATCAAAGAAAACAGTCAGCATCACCTTGATTTTGCTTCGCACCTACCGCGCTTTCTTCGGCCTTGGAGACTCGGGATGCTTCCATTGCGACGACTGTCTTTTTGTTCCTGGGTCGTACCCGTACACCCATGACTCATCTCCAGTTATCACGGTGTTCAGAAACCCAGGATCAGTGTTGGCGGTGTCCAGAAGGTCATGTGCAACGTCACGACAGATGTCTTTTTGTTCCGGGGACAACAACTTGGGCACGAATTTCGCAGCCACTCGGTTCATGTTCAAATCATCACGCAAAATTGCATGTGCAGAATCTTTACTCACTCCAACCTCTTCGGCAATCTCCCGTACGGTCAAACGACGATCTGCCATCACCAAATTTCGCACCCTCTCAACAACAGCTGCACTCCGAGCAGTTTAGGGCCTGCCACAATGCTGCTCACTCTCCGCTGATGTGCGGCCATCTTTGAATCGGTTGAACCACTCCTTAATTTGTGTTACACCCATCGCATCTTCCCCAAACACCTGCTGAATCTTACGATTTGTTTGACTTTGAGAATCACCAAGCTTTTGACAAAATTTGATGCAGTATCTTTGCTCAATTCGTTCAGTCATCTTGCGAGAAAACTAAATCTGACAAACACTTAGAACAGCACCTTACTTGGCGATCACCAGCCAGTGACTGGCACAGGCGAATGCGGTGAAAAAATTCAAGCATGCGCATTACGGTTCCTCCTTCCACCGTGCACAGTGGCGCCGCCTTAGAATCACTACTTTGCGCGGGAAAATTTAAGGTCGGATACTTTTTAGACAGGCCTCGTATATCACTGTTATAAATATGAAGTTCATATTAGCACATTGTTTGTTGCATTAACATTTTTATTGGCAATTACATTAGAACTAAATTTCTCTCATGTAATATTATCTTATTTATTTCATTAAAATTTTTGGCAATAATTTGAAGGAAAGAAATTGTATTATACATGGATAAAAAATAAATTGAATGTTATTAAAAACCATGAATATATTTTCTGCTCTTCTCCAGATAAAAATTTCGTGTAATCATGTGCTTTCTAATATACAGACACTATCAACACATACAAAATATCTGTTCTTTTTTGTGAAATGATTTTTAATTTCTTAGTATGCATGCATTTTATATATATTTTTGAGCTTGTTATTTGTTGATGCATTTCATGCTTCATTTTTTGTTCATCCATGTTGAATATACATTCAATTTAAGTACTTTTTTTTTTCGCTTACATATAGCAGCATTATAAGGCAAACAACACACAATATTTTGTTTTATTTTTTTGTTCATTTTTTTATTATTATTTTTTTATGCAGAACGTCTGTACTCAACCTACAAGGAGAGAAAAATTTTTAACGTTTTGACATTGAAAGATTTTTTTTTTCTTAAGGGGACTAGGAACCTCCTATCTTTACACATGTTAAGTGAGTGATATTTACTGTACCTTTTTTCTAAAACTGTTGGGAGTAGAACAATGAAACTTTTACACAGCTTATTTTTGACACCCTTATAAGTAAGCTGATGGAAGGGTTTTCAAAAATAATAATGTTTTATAAATTTATGAATTTTTTTCTGAATATGAAGACATTATTACAAGAACAACCCTTATCAAAATTGCTATTTTTCAGGAAAAAAAAAATACAAATAAATAGAACAACAAATGTCAGCTGTTTCTGTACAACTGGTGTTTATCCTTGCGACTATTGGATCTGACATGGATCATTTTTGGAGTCTATAAACATTTAAAATAGTAGAAAATGTGTCCTTAACTCAATTTCATTAAAAATGACTAGGGCTATTTTTGTAATACTGTCTTCATAAGTAAATTTTTACCTCATTTTTGCTGTATTTTTCAAGAAATCTGCTTTAAAATCCATTATTAAAAAAAAAAAAAAACCCTGTGTCAATTTATGCTACAATACCAACTAAATAAACACAGAAAATTTGAAATAAATCTAGCAACTAGAAGCTCAGATATGGTACACTTTATAGAGAAAAATACAAGTTTACGGAAAATGGTTGCCAAAGTTATCAGAACACCCCATAATCCTAATCTTAGATAAAAATAAAAAAAAATATATATTTCCATAATAATAATAATGTGCATAAATGATATTTAAAATGTGTCTCAGTGAAACATACAGCAGAGTCCGTATCAGTCAGTTTCTATCTGATGCTTTTCCAATTCACTGTGGGCTAAAGCAGGGAGATGCACTAACACCTTTACTTTTTAACTTCGCTCTAGAATATGCCATTAGGAAAGTTCAGGATAACAGGCAGGGTTTGGAATTGAACGGGTTACATCAACTTCTTGTCTATGCAGATGACGTGAATATGTTAGGAGAAAATACACAAACAATTAGGGAAAACACGGAAATTTTATTTTACTTGAAGCAAGTAAAGCGATCGGTTTGGAAGTAAATCCCGAAAAGACAAAGTATATGATTATGTCTCGTGACCAGAATATTGTACGAAATGGAAATATAAAAATTCGAGATTTACCCTTCGAAGAGGTGGAAAAATTCAAATATCTTGGAGCAACAGTAACAAATATAAATGATACTCGGGAGGAAATTAAACGCAGAATAAATATGGGAAATGCGTGTTATTATTCGGTTGAGAAGCTCTTATCATCCAGTCTGCTGTCCAAAAACCTGAAAGTTAGAATTTATAAAACAGTTATATTACCGGTTCTTCTGTATGGTTGTGAAACTTGGACTCTCACTCTGAGAGAGGAACATAGGTTAAGGGTGTTTGAGAATAAGGTGCTTAGGAAAATATTTGGGGCTAAGCGGGATGAAGTTACAGGAGAATGGAGAAAGTTACACAACACAGAACTGCATGCAATTGTATTCTTCACCTGACATAATTAGGAACTTAAAATCCAGACGTTTGAGATGGGCAGGTCATGTAGCACGTATGGGCGAATCCAGAAATGCATATAGAGTGTTAGTTGGGAGAGCGGAGGGAAAAAGACCTTTAGGGAGGCCGAGACGTAGATGGGAAGATAATATTAAAATGGATTTGAGGGAGGTGGGGTATGATGATAGAGACTGGATTAATCTTGCACAGGATAGGGACCGATGGCGGGCTTATGTGAGGGTGGCAATGAACCTTCGGGTTCCTTAAAAGCCATTTGTAAGTAAGTAAGTAAGTGCATAAATGATATACTGTTGGACAGAGGATTTTTCAGAGAATATAAATTGATAAAAAAAAAATTAAATTTTGAGCATGTTACAGGGTACACTGTCCCCAAATGAATTTAAGAGATTAATTAATACAAAATAAGGAAAATACTTTCAAATTGAAAATTAAATGAATACAAGCTAAACTATTGCAAGTAAACTGTAGAATAGAATCGAAAGAAAATGCTGAATTCTTCTATAAAGAATTTAATATCAGTAGCTTGATCAACTACAGAAGAATGTCTGAAGAAGATCTTGTATCAGAACAAAAATTTACGTTTTTATGTAATACTGGCTGGCATACAAATCATGAGGAAGGTCATAAGGTCATAACATTCTCTACTAATTATTATTACCTGCCAACTTCTCTGAACTCTTGTCATATTCTGTTTCACTTAAGACCAGTTTGTCTGTTACATAAGATAACTATTATTAGGGTCTACACTATTGTTTCATTTCTTGCAGATGAGGAGGCGAAACCTGGCATGTGAGTTTTGTGATAGAGGAAAGAATGTGCCATCAGAAAGAGAGTTTGTTTCATGATGATTAATATTATACAAATCTGTTTCATGATGATTAATATTATACAAATCTACCAACACGGAAGTTCATCTCAGACTAAAAGCTATCTTCCCCCTTTATATCCATTGGTGATATAGCGATGGTGCATAATAAGATTACAGGACAGGTCTTGCCTCCTCTACTGTACTTCTGTTTCGTAAGATAAGTTCCATTATCGTTTTGTATCTCTGCTGTTCTCCTAAAGAATGAGGGCACGACATTACTCCTGGCAGACATCTTCTCTACATGTTTTGGCTGGGAGTCAATCAAAGATATCCGTGACACCTCATTCTCTGGAGGAACCCGGATTGATCCAAAGTTTGTGAACAATCCAGAGCTGAGTGACGTGCAGTTCCGGGTGGAGGGGCGGGTGTTCTACGGGCACAAGATAGTTCTGGTAACCTGGTCACCCCGATTTCGTGCCATGTTGAGCTCCAAACTCTGTGACGGAAGTCCACCCATTGTACATATAAACGACATCCGATACCACATATTTCAGGTATGTTACTAGTTGTTTATTGCTACTATGTAACGGACTCATAAATAACTGCATTGGTACAGTATAAAGAAAGCTAGACACTGGAATTAAACCTGGAATTGAAGAGAAAGCATAACTGTTTATATGACTACTGGGTGTTCAGTTCAAAGTGTGTCATGGCTCACTGTATGCCGTCATGTGGCTAGTTGATGAGCCTAGAGAATTCAATCTTCCTACACTTCCGCAGAGAAGTTGCCTAGCAAGTACGGCGTTCATTCAGAAAAGTACTTACAGATACGTACGGTAACGCCGGTAGTGGTAGGAATGTGAACTGTTTCGAAACATGTACTGAGGTGAGTTTTTTTCTTACTGTCGGGATATGGGGAGAGGGTTAAGATGATTACTTACGTATTTGTTGACATTAACTTCGACTGTCAACATGGACACGGAGCATTTGATTTGTATTGTGGAATGTTGCCGTACGCAACCGATGATAACAAATACCTTGCATACGACTTGGCCGCGCAAAACACCGTTCGAAGGAGGTTATGGTAGCACAGAGAGAGTACACACCGCCATCTGTTGCTATGACGTTCAAGTTATACAGTACACATTCTCAAGTTCAGATTGAACGCCTTGATTAATAGGCAACTTCTCTGACACAAAAGCTGAAACTCGCTTCAAATCGCTGACTCATCAACAGTGACGTCATGACACACTTTGAAATGAACAGTAGTTTGGAATGGACTTTTTCCTTTGCTGATGAAATATATGAGGGTTCGAAGATTGGATTGTTTAGTGATAAGTGCGGATTTGGGAGGAGAGTTTCATACTCAGTGGAGTCTTTGCAGATGACTAAATCAACTTGAATATTTGTAAGAAATTTAGTCAGTGGAATTCTCATCCAACTTTCTTCTCCCAAAGATTTGACTTAAGAATAATACTTCAATTTACATTTTTTAGTAGTAACTGAAAAAGTTCATTTCAAAATCCCTCTTTAATGTACTTAAAATTGATGTCATATCCAGTGGCGAATTTGAGGAATAAATGGGCTGCAGTTATTTTAGTCCTATGATCTAATGAATATTTTTGTAGAAAAAATTATATCAATTAATTACATATTAACTGAATAATTACACATCAGCTTAACAATTAACACATGAAGCACTCTGTCTCCAAGACTATCACACTCGGTAGATCTAAGTGACATAATGTATACTGTCTATAACATATACCCATACATGCACACAGGCATTTTGGCACAGATAATCTTTCACCACACTCATTTTACTCTCACCTCACTCACTGCACTGGCACTATGACACATTTCACTGTTGTTACATTAAGTTATTGAAATCCTGCCACGTTTTGTTTCGCCACAGATCCTGGAATAGGTGCCCATATTCAGTGCGGGAAAAGATGTATTATAGGTCAAAAAATATTTTTACAGATGGTATAGTTACGAATATAAACAGATTTTGCATACCACCTTGCGTATATTTTTATAAATATTTTTGTTGTTTACTGGTATTTATTTCATTTCAAAGAATTTATGTAAATGTTACTTTATACGGAATTATATTCTGAGAAGGTAAATGCTTTATTGTTGTAGTTGGTAATGCAGTACCTGTATAATGGCGGCTGTGAGACACTGCAGGTGGAACAATCCGATGTGCTGGAGCTGATGGCTGCTGCCAACTTTTTCCAGCTAGATGGTCTTCTTCGTTTCTGTGAGGCCCAGTGTTCCAGTATGGTCGACCTTGATAACATAGTCTCTATGTACATTCATGCAAAGGTACAGTAAAACATGCATCTTTCTCTTCTTATTTTCCTTCCTCTTCTTTTAATTTTTCACTTTACAGTGTGGGCATTTTCCTGTTTCATTTTTATAGGTTCTTCCATCATTTTTTAATCTGTTCTAATCTCTTGTATCCTTTTCGTATTATGGTACTTTGGGTAGTCTGCCTGCCATTTCCCATTCTTACAAGAAGTGTTCCAAAATCATCACATTGAAACTCCCTGCTCTTTTGAAAAGTCACACCAGAGTAGGTAATGTCTAAAGAAGCTTAAATGCAAATAGTTAACTTTATTTTACGACGCTTTATCAACATCTTTGGTTATTTAGCATCTGAATGAGATGAAGGTGATAATGTCGGTAAAATGAGTCTGGGGTCCAGCACCGAAAGTTACCCAGCATTTGCTCATATTGGGTTGAGGGAAAACCCCGGTAACTTACCTCAACCAGGTAACTTGCCCCAACCGGGAATCGAACCTGGGCCACCTGGTTTCGCTGCCAGACGCGCTGACCGTTGCTCCACAGGTGTGGACTAATAATTATTATAGTATTCTATACTGGGAGACATTATAGCAAGTGGGTTGAATGCACCCAGTGATCAAGCAATTGCAAACTATCCAACCATCTAGAATTAGAAGATATCCATACAATTAATGAAAACTAACTTACTTACTTACCTACTTACTTACTGCTTTTAAGGAACTCGAAGGTTCATTGCTGCCCTCACATAAGCCCGCCATCGGTCCCTATCCTGAGCAAGATTAATCCAGTTTCTACCTTCATATCC
Organism: Periplaneta americana; assembly: GCF_040183065.1. Taxonomy (NCBI): domain Eukaryota; kingdom Metazoa; phylum Arthropoda; class Insecta; order Blattodea; family Blattidae; genus Periplaneta; species Periplaneta americana. The sequence continues at coordinate 196,683,100 of NC_091118.1, read as the reverse complement.
CACCTCCCTCAAATTCATTTTAATATTATCCCTCTATCTACGTCTCAGCCTCCCCAAAGGTCTTTTTCTGCTTCAGCCTCCCAACTAACCACTCTAAAATCTTCTTCTTCCCTTCAAGTATTAGGCCATATGGCCTGTTACGATCTCACAGTTGAAATTTCAATCCAGCGCTTCTTTGGACGACTGAGAGATCTCTTCCCGTTTGGACGATAGTGGAGCATGACTTTTGGGATTCTATCTCTATGCATGCGATGCAGATGACTTATCCAGTTGTTCTGATAATGTTTTACGTGATTAATTACAGGTTCTAGTTGTAATTCTTCCATTACATCTTCATTGCGTTTGTGATCCCATTTCGTATATCCCACTGTATATCTCATAAATTTCATTTCATTAGCCGTTATTCTGCTTTCGTCTTTCTTCCTCAATGTCCATGCCTCACTGTCATAACAAAGTACAGGTCTTGCCAAGGTCTTGTAAAGTCGAATTCAAGTATGCCTTTGTACTAGGGAAGGTTTCATAATGGTGTTAATTATTCCCGTTGTTTTGGTGTATTTAGACATTTTCTGTGAAATATCTACTTCATCGAAAAAAGATAATGTGTATCCGAGATATGTAAAATAATTTATCCTTTCTAATATTTTTTAATCTAAACATATTTTGCTAGGCACAGGGTATTTTCCGCAGAAGGCCATAATTTTAGTTTTTTCTTTATTTATTTTCATATCATATTTAATTCCAATTTTGTTAAAATTAAAAATTGAACATTGTAATTCATCTTCTGAGGATGCCACCAGAGCTAAATCGTCTGCAAAAAGTAATGAATCTAGTTGTAAATGTGTATTGAGTTGTATATATCCATGAGGCAATTGTTTCCATTCTCTAATTATTTGATTCATATATATAATAAATAGCAATGGTGAAAGGCCACAGCCTTGTCTTACTCCTGTATGAATTTCTGTCCAATGCGATAATTTATTGTCACACTTTACTGCAATTAGATTTGTTTTATAGATATTATATATGTTTGCTATAAGTTGTTGTGGAACGTGGTCTGTGGCTAATACATTTAATAATTTATTTCTCTTCACCCTATCAAATGCTTTTTCCAAATCAATGAAAGCAATATGCAAATCTACAGTTAACTATACCAAAGAGAAATATTGAATAACAAGAATGGAGTCTAAATGGAGTGAGGGCACAGCTTTTATGTTCATAGACTATACCGAGTAAAAATATTACTTTTAGTATGTAGAAATCCAGACTCTAATAATTATTGTAGTATTCTATACTGGGAGACATTGTAGCAAGTGGGTTGAATGCACCCAGTGATCGAGCCATTGCAAACTATCCAGCCATCTAGAATTAGAAGATATCCATACAATTAATGAAAACTTACTTACGGCTTTTAAGGAACTCGAAGGTTCATTGCCACCCTCACATAAGCCCGCCAACAGTCCCTATCCTGAGCAAGATTAATCCAGTCTCTACCATCATATCCCACCTCCCTCAAATTCATTTTAATATTATACCTCCATCTACGTCTCGGCCTCCCCAAAGGTCTTTTTCCACTTCAGCCTCCCAACTAACCACTCTAAAATCTTCTTCTTTTTCCCTTCAAGTATTAGGCCAAATGGCCTGTTACGATCTCACAGTTGAAATTTCAATCCAGCGCTTCTTTGGATGACTGAGAGATCTCTTCCCGTTTGGACGATAGTGGAGCATGACTTTTGGGATTCTATCTCTATGCATGCGATGCAGATGACTTATCCAGTTGTTCTGATAATTTTTTACGTGATTAATTACAGGCTCTAGTTGTAATTCTTCCATTACATCTTCATTGTGTTTGTGATCCCATTTTGTATTATAATGGAAAACTTTGTATGACATTATTAAAATTGTAAACAGTTTCACAGACGAGTCAATCAACAGAAGTGTATTGAGATGAACGTTACATGCATATCTTGCAGGTCTACAATGCAGGGGAGCTGCTTGAATACTGCCAAGGTTTCTTACTACAAAACATGGTAGCACTTCTAACATATGACGACTCAGTCAAAAGACTGCTCTTTGGTAAGAAACTGCATAGTCACGACGTACTGGCAGGCCTGTTACTCACCTTACAGGCCCGTATCAAAGCCCGCAACATGGCACCAACTATCCGCTCCAATACCAAGCCCAAGTGAAGGCTGCACATTGCAATTGTATATACACGTCCGCTCACAGCATCTTGCCTCGAGATCGAGAAATGCTGGAACTTGAAGGTTTCAGTTGTTCAGTTCTTCAGAGATATATGGTTAACAGCAATTAAATATTCTTATGCATTGGCTGAAGTACAATGAATGATTTTCCCACCAACAATACAAACATTCCCACTAATCCACTAATATAAGTAGATCTGATTCATTTCACACAAATGATGTGTGTATTATACGAATTGTGGGTAATTTTAAATAATCGTATAAGGTCGTAGCAATTTTGACATGTGTACAAATTTTGATAAAAACATGTTAGTTTTGTACTATTTTTTTATATTTTGTGGATATTAATATCTTTAGTTATAAAATTTCTAAATGTTTAGTATACAAAAAAATTAGATAAGGTTGGAAGGGTTATCTAATTCTGAATTCTGAAGCTGTGGCCTTCAGTCACATTATTAACATATGATAATCTTTCTTGGAAAGTTTATTATACAGTGTGGGTCAGTAACTTAACAAGACTTCTCAGAAAGATGACAAAATATTAATTGCATACGTCTATTTACACGTTGTGAGACTTTCGACTTTGTTAGTTGAAGGGCAGTTAAGTCAAAGCCTCCAAGAGTGGTCTCCAAGGTGTAGGCACCTTGTACTTACATGCTTGCCATAAAGTGAATAGTCTTAAGTTATTTTATATGGAAGATGTACGGTTGATCTAGTGGGGGGAAAAAGGCAGAAGTATTAATGAAAGTGAAGACAGGTGTTAGTCTTGTTTCTACAACACGTGTTGTGACATTATGGCCCGGTTTCTTCAACCTTTGTTAAAATGCACCTAACATAGCGTTAATTAACTGGAAGTTAACAGTATGAATTGCTGTTAAAAATATTGCGTTTCTTCAACTTTACATTTCACATTTTAACATTCTGTTTGTTAACTCTCTGTCAGGACCAGAGATTCTAGAGTTTAACCATAACCTATACCCAAGTATAGGCTCACTTCTGTTTTCTGAACTCTGACAATTGCGATCCTCGCTTGTTTCTGTTGTTTGATTCAGAGAGGATAGAAGTCTTTCTATTCTCTCAGGTTTGATTTCTGCTTCTTTCCTCGTTTGTATCACACTATCACAATAGCCTGGAGTGGCGTATTGGTATTGCTGTTATGAAATGGAAAACACTGGAACAAATAGAAATCGTGGGACTAATTTCTCTTCGTTCGAAAGAAACCTTCTGGTGGAAATTATTTCGCAGCATAAACCATTTAATGAGAATAAACAAACAAACAGATCTAAGTTGAAAGCGAAAAGTGAGGCTTGGCAGAAAATAGCCTATAACTTTGTATGAACTTCTGGTTTGTCAAATCACAGGAATCATCCCCTCTGTTTATGTATTCATGGATATCATTTTCTAAATAATCCAGATATATAAGTTCAGCATCTACCGCACCAGCCATATTGGATACTTCTATGCTAACAGAGAGTTAAATGATTTAACTGCATGAAATTGGGCAGTTAAATTAACATAGGTTTTAACAGCCTGTTAGTACTAACAGTAGTTGAAGAAATGCTTCAACTGTTAAGTTTACAGTTAAAATGAAATAACACACGGTTATAATTTAACAAAGGTTGAAGAAACTGGGCCTATCTGTCATATGATTTCGAGATCAGCCTGTGGTGTTATTTATTACATTTTACATTGAGTGAAAATATTATGCAGTTGGAGTTTTGCAACTGTTATCTTTATGTTTATTGTGAATGTAATCATCGTCTTTATTGTCTCATTATTACAGTCATAATGATTAATTGATTATCATTATCAGAATCACTACCACTACCATCTTAATCAGGACTTGAAATGGATGTTTTCACTAACTGGAACGCTCTGTTATTTTCGTGAAGATAGTGTGTTGATGAGGACAGCGATTAATGACCGGTGAGGTGATGCCAGGTATTACCATAAAATATTTACATAACTTACACATCAATTAATATGACAATTTCGAACACAGGGCTTCGGAAATTTTCCTCCATTTATGATGATGATGATGATGATGACGACGACGACGACGAGGACGACGATGACGACGACGATGTTTTCTAAAAGAGCCCTATCAACAAAACCAAGAGATCTAAAGAAAAACTTTTAAAAAACGTTTTATGAAAAATTTTACCTTTTTATCTAAGTACTTGCAGTTACTTATTATTTTTTATAAACCAAGAAAATGAGATGACAGAGAAATACTTCATAACTGTTTATTAATGTAAACCCACAAAATTGTTGATAAGGCCCTTTTTACAAAACATACAGTAGTCGAACAGTAGTCACTGCATTCAGCCATAATAAAATGTATTTAATAAAATGCACGTATTTTTAATAATTTACTTTGATGCGTATATTATTACCAATGAAAGAAAATGATTTTCGGCCCTACACTCGTCACTCTATTGTTTGTTTCACAGTCTTTGAAATGTCGCAGTTCAAACAATAAGAAATTCGACTCGCTGCCTAGCAGTGGCCTATAACATCTGATCATTAGCTCGATATGGAGTGATAGTGTTGCTGAGTCCAATACTCTTAATTTCACTAATACCTCGCCAGTATTCAGAAACTTGTAATGTTTTAAAAGGATGGTGAAGAAATATCTTGCTGCAACTGCACTGAGGGTCATTGCACCACAAGTGCAAGAAAGAAATTTCACCCTCTAACTGGAAAAACCCTCCGGTCAACACTGTCTGGAGTTTCACTTACCAGTACTTTCCTTTGTATGAAAAGATTTTAATACTCAAAAATCTCCTGGTCAGTACAGTTATCATTTCTTTAAAATTTAGTTGTCTGTGAGTCCTGCGCTGTGGTGTAGTGGTCTAAGGCATCCTGCCTAGAACTCGCATTATGGAATGTGCACTGGTTCAGGTCCTCATGGGGAAAGACATTTTCTCATAAAATTTTGGCCAATGTATGGGACCAGTGCCCACCCAGCATCATGATGCACTTGGGGAGTTATGATAGGTAGTGAAAGCCAACTGTAACAGCTGGGGGATCATCGTGCTAACCACACGATACCTCCATTCTGATTGGATGATCGTTCACCTCTGCTTTGCCATGTGAATGTGAGATCAGCAGTCGGCTGGTTGGTCTGGGCCAAGGGCTGTAGCTCCCTCTTGGGGAAAGACATTTTCTCCTGAAATATTGGCCAGTGTATGGGACCAGTGCCCACCCAGCATCATGATGCACTTGGGGATTTATGATAGGTAGTGAAAGCCAGCTGTAACAGCTGGGGGATCATCGTGCTAACCACACGATACCTCCATTCTGATTGGATGATCGTTCACCTCTGCTTTGCCATGTGAATCTGAGATCAGCAGTCGGCTGGTTGGTCTGGGCCAAGGGCTGTAGCTCCCTCTTGGGGAAAGACATTTTCTCCTGAAATATTGGCCAGTGTATGGGACCAGTGCCCACCCAGCATCATGATGCACTTGGGGATTTATGATAGGTAGTGAAAGCCAGCTGTAACAGCTGGGGGATCATCGTGCTAACCACACGATACCTCCATTCTGATTGGATGATCGTTCACCTCTGCTTTGCCATGTGAATGTGAGATCAGCAGTCGGCTGGTTGGTCTGGGCCAAGGGCTGTAGCTCCCTCTTGGGGAAAGACATTTTCTCCTGAAATATTGGCCAGTGTATGGGACCAGTGCCCACCCAGCATCATGATGCACTTGGGGATTTATGATAGGTAGTGAAAGCCAGCTGTAACAGCTGGGGGATCATCGTGCTAACCACACGATACCTCCATTCTGGTTGGATGATCGTTCACCTCTGCTTTGGCATGTGAACGTGAGATCAGCAGTCGGCTGGTTGGTCTGGGCCAAGGGCTGTAGCTCCCTCATGGGGAAAGACATTTTCTCATGAAATATTGGTCAGTGTATGGGACCAGTGCCCACCCAGCATCATGATGCACTTGGGGATTTATGATAGGTAGTGAAAGCCAGCTGTAACAGCTGGGGGATCATCGTGCTAACCACACGATACCTCCATTCTGGTTGGATGATCGTTCACCTCTGCTTTGGCATGTGAACGTGAGATCAGCAGTCGGCTGATTGGTCTGGGCCAAAGGCTGTAGCGCCACGGATTATTATTATTGTTATTGCATTCTGTGGATGATGAAGATTGGGCTGCTGTCAGGAGATGTTAGGAAAGTTAACATGGAGGATTTTGTGTCAGTTGACAATGGTTTAGTGACTTCAAAAATCCGCGGTGTTGTCGACATGATCGCAAATCATGCTGCCATTACCGCCCAAGATGAAGACAGTGATGAGGAAATTGAATCTGCAGAGGAAAGTATACTCACACCATACGAAGCCCTTGGAACAGTAAATCTGCTTCGAAAATGCATTAGTGTTGCTCCTGATGGCGTATCAGGTGAAGTTATCTGTAGTTACATGAACTGCAGAGAAAATGTTATCATTCATAATAGCAGTACAAACACATGGCAAATAACAATCAAAGATTTTTTCATATGAGATGAGCTCTTATTTGCATTTTGCACTAATGCACAATAAAATATGTTTTCCTATGAAGCGGTGTCTAAATTGTTTTCTCCATTTCATAAACCATCTCCCGTCTATAATACTATCATGCTTGAAAGCCACAGTTCCTTGACGAGCGCAATAACGGGGTTATACTGTAGAACAATTCGCACAATGAATTAGTAATATACACAGACTTTCCTAGTTTGCTTCTTTTCATTTTATATAAGAGTTGAAGAGCATAATAAACAAAAATTCAGCATGTGCCCCTTGAAATTATAATACACAGTTTTGTCTTTGAACCACTTTTGATAAATTTACGAGTAAAAGAATAATGATCTTTAAAAGGACATTGTTGACAGTTTGTTGGAAAATGCATCTGTTTTATAATAAGAATATATTTGTTCCCAGTATATTTTGATAACTGGGGTCAGTAATTAATAGGGAGTGGATTTTTATGTGCTAAAAAATTTAAATATATTTATTTTTTATGTGCTAAAAAGTACGAAAATATTTGCTAAAAATAAAAAAAATATATATTTTTTTAATATGACAAAATACCTTACTTAGCTTGAAAAAAAAAATGTTACTAGGTACTCACCAACCACACTTGAGTGCTAGTAGTTGGCCGAGAATTGCAGTGAACAACAAAGGTCATCTCCAAATTCTCCATCACAAATGCATGCCGATTATCTCTGAACAACGACTTATACTGTGAAAACGATCTTTCCACATCACAGGACGTCAGACGTGCATATTTAAAGAGAAGAATGTCACAAACACATACACCGTCAATTTCACCTACAGACACATCCTCCAATACTTGAGCAACTTTACACATTTTTTTATATCAACTGTTTTTCCCAAACACATTCTGGAATTTGTCCCTTAGTAATTGTGCTTCTGAACCTGGTAGCGAGTCTAGTTTAATTTCCACGGCATGCATCTCCCTGTTTCAGACAACAGGTTTTTGGATGTTTCGAGTTTTTTTATGGTGTCACACAAAAAGCTTAAATTTGCTAATAGCAAAGCCAAATCTCGTTTTTTAAATAACCATCTTTCAGTATATCTTGAAGGATATCGATTGACGAAGCCCAATAACAGAGAATCACAACAAGATATATTGCCTTACTTCATAGACATGAGCGAGAGGCGAGAGATTTGTTTAAATTAAATAATGTTCATACCCGAGCTCTTATCTGTTGTGTTTCACAAACAAAGCGTGGAATGAAATCATCTTCAGCCACAATAAACATTCCTAATTATGTGTTACAAGATCTCTCCTCCTTGTCCATGTTAATTTATTCTCTAATAATAACATTGATATGCTGCCTAGCAGTTCTCAGAACTTGAGGCGATACCATTACAAAAATGGATCATGGATACACCACACAGCGCTTAGAAACACGAAGCAACCAAGAATTCTTAAAAAAAGATAACGTACTTCTGAGTGATATAATTGATTTAGTTTTAAAATATTTAAAAGTTCTTGTAAAAAAATTATTTAAGTAAAAAAACTCCAAGATTTATGTGTTTATGATAGATTTCCTGAAAATATGTATTTACATAATTTTTTTGTGAAAATATGTGTTTTTATGTGAAATAAAATTCGAGTTTTAAACTTGAAACCTCATGTTCGGAATTTTTAACTTTGTTAATTGTGTTTCATCACACGTAAAATGAATATTTAATTACATAGGAATACGCTCCTTAGTAATTAACATTCAATGTAGTACCGATAATATCTGATGTATTAAAAACTGAACCATATATTACCTACTTTTGAAATGGTAATGTAATGGCTGATACTACAGTATTAACTGGGACGTGGACATACTCAGTTGATTGTGGCAGACATCTTGAATATACTACCTCGTCACAAAATGCCATCTCCTCCTTGTCGACATTTGTATATACACAACTGTTATAATTATTATGTATTAAACTTTTTTATTGTGTATTAATGTTATGGATATGGATTTATAACAAATAATAGAATAAACTTCATTATGCAGGCACAGAAATCAGTGTTATTATAATAATTAATCATTAGTTTAATTGTTCGGTTATGTCTTTTATGTTATATGTTATCTTTGGAAAAAAAAAAAGCTTAAGATGTAACAAAGGAATGCAGGGCATTAATATTTGCCCCCTTGCAACAAAGTTCTGTTTTCATTTTAAAATGGATGTCATTATTGTTTTTTAATGTAATTCAAATATAATTTCTAATTATTCTTATACAAAATCCTAAATGCAGTCAGCTAATGAGTTCGTATAATTATTATTCTGATTTACAATTAAACTGTGATTCACATTATGACACGAGCATTAGTTGCCTGGATAAATGATCTGTTCTGTTAATAAAATAGCCAGTAATTCATTATCATCCCGAAAAAGCTTGTAAGAAACACTTCTTGAATGCAAAATCTCATCTCTCTGCCATTTTTGAGATCTATGAACTTTTAAAAGGTAAGAGGTAATTGCTAATATCTTTGTTACTTTCTATACAGTTTTAAAAATACTTACCCTGTTTTATTACCTAAGAAATGGGATATTTTTTAATGTAGCATTCATTGCCATATCCATATTGTAAATGTTGAATAGCATGTGTCCACCATTTTCTTCTTGTACAAGTAGCAACATCTCTTCAGATCTGAGCTCATGTTTTAGTATCTTATTTTCGCGTGCATAGGCCGCAGTTATTTTGCTAAATTATTGATTCAAATATTGGGGTGTGGCCTGTATTCGAGATAATTAAAAAAAATTCTGTTACTTTCATTTCCACTCTCTCTCATGTAATGAACAATGGATATCTGCTACTACATGGTTTATAACCTGGGCAATATGAGCTCGAGAATTTACATTGTTGCCAAATTTCTCAATACGTCTATATTAGCCCTTCTGCAAGAACATAAGAATTCTTTTTCTCCAAATTTATTGTTTCGAAATTGGGGTGCGGCTTATGCACGCGAAAATGGGATAATTATTTACAAAGACTGGTTTAGCTACGTCTGTTTTTGTTCTAAAACTGTGGTTATTTTTAGTAACGTGAGTACGTTTATTTTAACTTCATTAATTTCATCATCACATGTAGGCCTATATTATCCATTGCTTAAATAATTCCTCTTGGGCCTTTTGCAGCAGTATCCCACATTCTTCCACATTCTTTGTAAATATTAATTGATGTTTTGGAATATCTTTTTCATGTCAATGTGTTTCTTGTAAAATTTCAGCATTTATTACGTCTATTGTCTATTGTGATTTCTTTGCATGTATAATTGAACCATTTCTTTTTTTCTTTTTTCAAATTTTGATGCAAGCTTTTGTAAAGAGCTCAAACTGTATGGGCGATTTAAACAGTGACAGATCCGAAAAACTGCATGCATATTCGTAATAACTTTGAATAAGTTCGATTTGAGTTGGTAGAGGTAATATATATATTTTTTTTTTCACATATAAAGGTTAATAAAAACACCCATTTAGGTGCTTCAGATAATCCGGTGAAATTGTCATTTGAAACAATACAGTATATTACTGCGTGCACAAGAACACACTTGTTAACATGGTAGTCCCATATCTTGTGTAATAGACAGTATTATGATTTTTAAAATTATACAGAAAATAACAAAGATATGAGTAATTAAAATTACCTCTTACTTTTGGAAAACCCTATATTTTTATTGATTTATATTGTGTCCTGTAATGAAGAGATGCTTAACAAATTCGGCATTACTTACATGATCACAAATTTCGGCTGTCCTATTTAAAGTAGACTAGTTTGTTATGCATGTCCTTTATTGCAGGAATTCCTGAGAAATCACGTTATAAATACTAACTTAAGGGGAGGCAGAGGTGAAATTTTCGAACAAAACTGAAGAAAAAATGAAAATTTGGTTTTTTCCATTTTTATTATCTTTATTTTGATATTCCGATGTTAGTTTTTGATTTTGTGCCCTTAAAAGTATGAAATTAAAACCAAGATAACTGTATTACTATATTATTCCCATAATAAACTAATACTTATTATTTGTATACCTTCTCTGAACATATAAATAAAGGTGAAGGTATCCCCGTAACATGCCATGAAGGCACTTGGGGGGCATGGAGGTAGAGCCCCATGCTTTCCATGACCTCGGCACTAGAATGAGGTGGTGTGGTCGGCACCACGCTCTGACCGCCTTTTACCCCCGGGAAAGACCCGGTACTTAATTTTATAGGAGGCTGAGTGAACCTCGGGGCCTTTCTGAAAGTTTGGCAACGAGAAAAAATCCTGTCACCACCTGGGATCGAACCCCGGACCTTCGTAGCCAGCTGCTCTACCAACTGAGCTACCCAGCCGCCCTGAACATATAAATAAAAAGAAATATTGAAAATTTCTTACAATATGGTGCATGGAGCATTTTATATCAAACGATATAAAGTTTTATAAAATTATTAATATTTACAGAACTATTGTACTTAGAAAGTTGAAACTTGGTATGTCCATTACTAATAACATACTTAGTATCCATGATCAATTTCAAACAAATCGGATAAATTTTGTGGATTTTGAAATATTCACTTCTGCCTCCCCTTAAACATTTTCTTAAAAAAAAATAGACATTTAGCAGAGAGACTGGATCTTGTAAATCAGGCAGTGTGCTATAATGTATAAGGCTATCGTTCTCATTTATTTTGTATATACAACCTAATGGACCATACAAACTGAAATGTGTATACTTGATATTTAATATGCAGCATGCAGTCTTGTATTGTCTATTAATTTTCTCAGTTTCTAATTCATTAAAAACACTGATGCTGTGTAGTATTTGTATCTCCAATTCAGTTAAGACTAGCTAAATATGTAATTTTCTGGTAGATACATATGCTATAGTGTCAGTTCTCTTATTATTTTCATGTACTGTTTTGTAGGAAATTCCATACACATAAAAAAGAAAATGCTATTAAGCTTTAAAACTAAGCTTTCAGTGCTATTTAATTTAATTACGTTGGGGCCCATTAAGGGTGAAATGCTTAGGATTGATATAATCTAACATGCATTGAGTCGACCTGGTTAGCGAGTTGGTATAGCACTGGCCTTCTATGCCCAAGGTTGTGGGTTCGATCCCGGGCCAGGTCGATGGCATTTAAGTGTGCTTAAATGTGACAGGCTCATGTCAGTAGATTTACTGGCATGTAAAAGAACTCCTGCGGGACAAAATTCCGGCACATCCGGCGACGCTGATATAACCTCTGCAGTTGCGAGCGTCGTTAAATAAAACATAACATTTAACATTTAACATGCATTGAATTCTGCTATGTTACTACTACTTCTTACATGAAAACAGAATTTATTCAAAATATGTGTTTATAATGTCGTTTATTTATTAACTTCTTAAATGCAATGTGCAATAAGCTTTAAACAACAGCCTTATAGCAACATGTAGACTTCAGAATTGTTCTTACATATGTCAACGGAAAAGGCTGTATTTGCATATATTTCAGAAGTGGGTGATATTTGTCATTCCCATTATCTTCTTAATACAGTAGAACTCTGTTATAACGACATCCAAGGGACCTTAAAAATTATGTTGTTATAAACGAGTGTCGTAGTAACCGAGATTCATATTATCAGTCTAGTGAGGTGGAAAATGAAAAATAACAAACTTAATTAGGCTTATTATAGATTTATTTACGATATTCACTTTTAAGACTACCATGAACGTAATAAAATACACGTACAATTATAAATGCAATATTCTGTATTAAAACAGTTTGTTCAATACTCACCAAACTTCTTTACTTAGGAGTGAAGTAATCAGTCATTTTACTCTATTGTCTCCTATTTTCCCAATACACACTCTCTAAATTACGTTCTATATTCATTATTTCAGTTACAATTTCACTGCTCCTTCCCCTAGCTTCGATCTATTCTGTTCAATTGCAGCAACAATTTTATCCTTGCTCTTCCAAATTGTTTGGACTGTGCATTTAACTAGGCCAAACTCACGACACACGTCAGCTTTTTTAAATTCCATTCTCAATTTGATGAATCACTAACTTTTTCTTCCAACGTTAAAAACTTTCCTTTTAGTGGCCATACTGCGCTAAAATGCGTGCACTTAGTGAAAACTATCTGGCCGAAACTGATCTTACGCAAGTGCCGTTAATGCGGCATGAATTCGGGCGGGTTAAAGGATATCTGCCTTTATTTCAGAAGTCTATAAATAATTAGCCAGATTTCAACAAAATATATCTTAAAATACTTTGGTTCTTAGACAATCTTATTCCAAACTGAGGTTGAAAATGACATTATATGCGAGGTAGACACATATACGTTTGTCGTATTAAGCATGGTAGAAAAGCATATGTCTTATGGGGAATTAGATGGGACCACAGAATATTTGACGTTATAGGCGAGGTGTCGTACAAAACGAGGTTGCTATAACCAAGTTCTACTGTATGTTCATACCTTTATATCGACTCTTGTATTGGACTTTGATTTGTAGCTTGTTTATGAGACACTGATACAGATTTTAGCTTTTAATAGTCTATAGAATGGATATTTATTCTTTATTTTATCAATTTTTCTATATATTGAACATTATGGAGAAGAATTCCTTACTTTAATTCATGATGTTAACAGGCCTACCAAACACGTTGGTACACGATACTGTACAAATAATATATATTATATCTGCCGTCATCTTCCTCACAGGATGATTATGTTCCTATTCGATTTTGTAGTTGTGCAATATTTAAGAATTTATAGCGGGAGTAAAAGGTTTTGTTAGGGAAGAAACATAAATATGTGCTCATTATGTTTTATACATACTTATATGTATAGCTACATATATTTTTGTAACGTGTAAATTAATACTGCCATCTCCGATTAACAATATTGTAACTTAAAAAAAAAAAAAACTGAGGCTTCATACTGCGCCTTTATTTCTTCTGTGATGGTACTGTGTTCTCATATCCATTGATTCTGGGTGAACTTCATAATTTTGTGCTACTTACAAGCTAAATTATGTTCTAAGGAAATTTGTTATTGCTTCCTTTGCAGTTAACTTTTTACAATAATAATTTCATCATATAAATATATTCTTATAGTGAATTATCTGATGACTGCCATGTGAGAGTGAATGTACGTATTTCCTTATTATTTAGCTCTCTCAGCATGTCATTTGTTTGAAATAATTATCTTTTGTATAATAAAGATACAGTGAAGTCTGTGTTAGTAACAAGGGCTATATTTTTTCCTTCTGTTTCATTTCCACATAATATTAAGCATTGCTATTGCAGAAAGAGAACAGATCTTGCTCTGTGTAATCTTTTAAGTCACATGTTGTGTAGACTATACCTGTACAACCTTGTAATGATATATACATTCACATCATTAAAATAATTTTTTACGTAAAATAATGTACTTATCTTGTAACCATCCTGGTCACCTATTGGGATGAAACTCATTGGTGTAATAGCATACATTTCACCTAATCCTAGTTCATAACATCGATATACACAGTGTCTTTGAAAGATTATCGGGATTTCAGATGATTGGTGTGGCTTTACAGACGAAAGTGGTTGTGTTTCTCCTACATGACAATGAAAGAAGAGCTGTGAAAGTTTTGTATCGTGTGCTCGTAGCATTTCTTTCTCATTGTATTTACAAAATGGCGACTTATGTGCATATTTTTGTGTGTTACAATTTTCGAAGTGCAGTTCTGTAGTTTCTGTACAGTGAGCTTCCCGAAGGCAATTTAGAATTCATCTTCCATTCAGTAACAATGTTCATCAATGATATATAAAGTTGGAAACGACTGGATGCATCTGTAAAGGGAAGAGTTCAGGGCGTCCATGTGTGCCCAACGAAAGAGTGGAGAATGTCAGAGCAGTTTTCGTATGTAGACCACGGCCCCAACTTCACACCATGCGATTTCTTTCTATGGGGGTTATGTGAAGGACCATGTGTACTTTCCGACCTGCCAGAGCTGAGAAGAAGGATTGTAGCTGCTGTCACTTCCGACATGCTATCAGCTGGATGTTGCCTTGGACAAATGGTGTTCACATTGAATACTTACAAGGTATGGTATGAAAACTCGTGTAGTTGTTTTTTATTCCCGTATTAGTTTTGTTCTTATATATTTCACATCGAATGTAATTTTTTTTTTATTGAACTATTTCTAAGTCTATTACTTTGAGCAATATAATACAGTGAAACCTGTTCAAATCGGAACCTGAATAATCCGGAATCCGGTCTATTTCGGAACAATTTATTGGTCCTGGCGAAATTCATATGTATTATGTGTAATTTTTCCTGAATAAAACGGAAACTGTCCAACGCAGAAACGGAAACAGTCTGCTACTGTTCAAAACGGAAATAATATTTTAGACACACTACTTTAATGTAAACTATATTTTGAAACAGTATGTGCTTTCAAGGAATGTACGAAGTACTAGTAGGTCACTAAAATAAAAACAAGTTTTCTTTGTAAAATTTTTTAGGGTGCGAGGGTGTGTTGGTCTGATGGTCATAAATTTTATTACCCTATTGACTAGGCAGAGGAGTCCCTTCAACGATGTTCAATGCTTCACTCCTGTATACTGTCGTAGCTGGGTAGAACGCAAGTGTATTAGCGATTTCGTGATAAAAAAAAAGTTGCGTAAAAATGTTACACTATCATTAATTGATGAAGTAAAAGTTATCGAGGAAAATGAGAAACGAAGAGTATGGAAAATAATGTTGAAATTTATGAATGGAAAACTCGGGTGTAACTTAACACTTTCAAAAATAAAGGCTGTATCATGAGTGAGTGGCTTGCAGTCAATAATGGTGACATAAAAGGAAAGAGAAAACAACTGGTTACATAGAAATAAATGAACTGTTGTGGGAGTGGATTGTTCTTGCCCTTTCATAGATCATGCAAATTTCTGGACCTATTTTGCAAAGAAAACCATTGAACTGGCAAAGAAATTAGATAATCCAGAATTCAAGGCTTCTAGGCTCCTAGTCAAATTAAATAATGTGCCGTGATATACAGTCCTATTATATGTAGTGTTAGATATTAAATTTAGTGTAATTAATAAACTTTACAGTGTTTAATGAGTGAGTTACGATACAATTTATACACGAAATGAGATTTTCATCAAGATCATTCACCAATTAAATAAGTGACAGGAAGTTGATTTAATGTCAATAGTGTTAAATGGAATATTTTGTAATTCCTACAATTTGCGGCATGCCATTTTGTTTTTAATTTATGCAAATGATAAAATATTCCATTTTAACTTCACACCTGAATAACACGGAAACCTGTCCACAACAGAAAAAAAAATTAGGACCATGTCACTTCAGTCTTGAACAGGTTTCACTGTAATAATAATAATGTCGTATGCATATGTGCCTGATGGGGTAGGCCTGTTGTGCTTTACTAATGCTACATCATTTTGTTACTGATTTCCATCTTGATAATCTTACATACACATTAACTAATATATTATGAAAAGATCTCAAAAGGTGTCTTAAAATGTACTGGTTTTTTATATAAAAATATAAATCTACTAATGAAGATGTTGCTAATAATTCGCGAAAGATATCTAGAGAAAAATGAAGATATGTACAGTATAACCTGTTCAAGGCGAAAAAGACATGGTCCTAAATTTTTTTCATTGTGGACAGGTTTCTATGTTATTCAGGTATGAAGTTAAAATGCAATATTTTATCATGTGAATAATTTGAACTAACAGGCACAACAAAACATTCAGACGGAATATGTATTATATGTCTTTCTCGTGTTAAATTTTACCGTACCTGGGTAACATGTTTCAGCCTGTTATGGGCTATCTTCAGATCTGGTTGGTGCTGGTCTTGGCGCCTTTTGTTTGTGTAGTGTAATGTGGAGTCAGTGTTTCAGACTATTTCCTTATATTTAAGAATAAAATAACTCGAAATCCAGTCTGAATATTAAATTTAAGATTTTGTACATAAATATCAATCTTCGGGCACTTTCAATTAAGGTAAAAGTAGTCCCTTCACATGCCATGGAGGTAGAGCTCTAGACTTTCTTGACTTTGGCACTAGAATGAGGTGTTATGGTCATCACGATGCTCCAATCGTCTTTCACCCCTGGGACCCCGGTACTCAATTTGATAAGAGCTAAGTGAATCTTGGGTCGTTCTGGAAATTCGGCAGTGAGGAAATCCTGGCACCACCAGGGATCAAACCCTGGACTTTTCAGTCCATAGCCAGTTGCTCTACCAACTGAGCTACCCTGCTGCCACACTTCCAATTAAGATTTCATAAAATAATCAAAACTTCTATTCATCATCATCAGTAGCACTACAGCCTGGGTCAAGCCTCGGCTTCTTTCAGGATCCTTCGCCAGGAGTCCCTGTCCTTGGCCGCAGTCCACCAGTTCTTAACTCTAAGCTTTCTGATGTCCATTATACAGTCCTCCCACCGAAGATTAGGTCGTCCAACTCTCCTCTTAAATCTGTAAATCATTTACCATTTTCACTTCTCCAGGTCGCCATAGTTGGGACTGTCCAGCTAACTTTCCTTCAAGTTTTTGAGCAATAGGTTTTTTCGGGAAGGGGCCACTAACCACCACACCCAACTTACTTACTTACAAATGGCTTTTAAGGAACCCGGAGGTTCATTGCCGCCCTCACATAAGCCCGCCATCGGTCCCTATCCTGTGCAAGATTAATCCAGTCTCTTTCATCATATCCCACCTCCCTCAAATCCATTTTAATATTATCCTCCCATCTACGTCTCGGCCTCCCTAAAGGTCTTTTTCCCTCCATTCTCCCAACTAACACTCTATATGCATTTCTGGATTCGCCCATACGTGCTACATGCCCTGCCCATCTCAAACGTCTGGATTTTAAGTTCCTAATTATGTCAGGTGAAGAATACAATGCGTGCAGTTGTGTTGTGTAACTTTCTCCATTCTCCTATAACTTCATCCCGCTTAGCCCCAAATATTTTCCTAAGCACCTTATTCTCAAACACCCTTAACCTATGTTCCTCTCTCAGAGTGAGAGTCCAAGTTTCACAACCATACAGAACAACCAGTAATATAACTGTTTTATAAATTCTAACTTTCAGATTTTCCGACAGCAGACTGGATGATAAAAGCTTCTCAACCGAATCATAACACGCATTTCCCATATTTATTCTACGTTTAATTTCCTCCCGAGTGTCATTTATATTTGTTACTGTTGCTCCAAGATATTTGAATTTTTCCACCTCTTCGAACGATAAATCTTCAATTTCTATATTTTCATTTCGTACAATATTCTGGTCACGAGACATAATCATATACTTTGTCTTTTGGGGATTTACTTCCAAACCGATCGCTTTACTTGCTTCAAGTAAAATTTCCGACCACACCCAACTGCACAGCTATTTTGTGCACTGTCTGGGTTTTCTCCCATAGCCGAAGAGTCCCAATCATAGTGTCAGGAAGTTGCTTTTTCGCCCATATGTACTTACTGTTAACCAGGGACCATGACGAGGGCATGCATATATTGGACTTGGTAGGAATAAATGGGTTTTCCTGAGATTTTAAGTAGGTTTTAATCTTCAAAACTTCTATTGAAAAACACTAATTTCGAATAAATTCTTGCTAAAAACGAAAATTTTCCTTTATTTCACGAGTTTAAACATTACAATATTTTGACATCATTACGTTAATTATTAAAATTATTCAAATCTGCTTTACAGGGAGCTTTACTTGAAAGACTAGATTTGCATAATATATACGTCACTGTGTACGTTAACAGAAAACCACAATTCTAAATCACACAGAGATTGTGTGCACACGATGTGGGTCTCTGGCAGTTCGTCAGCCCACACGAGTTGTGTGGATATAAAGGGAAAAGTTGAGACAGTGTCGCGTGGAGTTCCCAGGTAGCTCAGTTGGTAGAGCGCTGGTATGTTCAACCAGAGGTCCCGGGATCGATACCAGGCTCCGGAACAATTTTTCCCCTTGAAATTATTCTACCTTTTAATAATTATAAATAATAAATATAATTCCATCTACCAAAAGAAGGACTTGAAACATGAAATGTTTGCTTTTAGCAGCTGAAAAACCGCGACTAGGTATCTCTAGTAATGATTCTACAGCACATGGTGTTCTTCACAAAGAAGAATGAAGATGATAATAGCATAGGTGAAAGATTGAAAATGCCAATATACACAAGGAATATGTTTAATACCATTCATAAGAGTTTACATAAATCAGCACATAGTACAATATTTGGTACAAATTTACAGTTGGTCATGTTATACTGTTTTTTTTAATATCACCTCACACTCAAGACTTGACAGCAAGGGATATGTCTGGGAATGGAACCACATTTCTATCTTTGGTGAGACGAGCCACAGTGAGGGCACCTACATAATCCTTATTCATTAGACAGTTTTTCACGTAAAGTTTTTGTTCTTTGCTCTTAGCTTACTATATAGATAACATGGTTACTAAAAGTTATATTAATTCAAAATTTAGTTTTAAGTGAATGACATTAAAATTGCTCGATTTCTATCAATCCGTAAGTTTTTGTATTTCTATTAAGGTCTTCACTGAGAAGACATTAGAGTTTCACAATAGAATAAAAGTATCATGCTTCATATGAAGATCTCTCTTCAATTAAGCAGCTTGGCCTTAACAACTATTAGGGAATGAGGAATAAAGCATTACTCATCTGTAATATCAGCACCAGAATGAAACAAACAGTCGGCTTCATTCTCAAATCACTTCACGACTAAGAACTTTTAACTTAGAAAGCATATTGTAATATTCAGATAGTTAATGTTATGATATACCTAATATAATACAATATAATATTGTTTCATTTATTCAGTCTGCATGACATATCAAATACAAAGGTTAATGACACTTATTTATGTAAGTGATCATTATGTTCAATACAATTTAAAATTGGACAGCGAACGTTTTCGCCC
Source organism: Periplaneta americana (assembly GCF_040183065.1). Classification (NCBI taxonomy): domain Eukaryota; kingdom Metazoa; phylum Arthropoda; class Insecta; order Blattodea; family Blattidae; genus Periplaneta; species Periplaneta americana. The sequence goes on along the minus strand of NC_091118.1, from coordinate 196,663,431 downwards.
TTCGGGTGTCATCAGGCTTTACATGCAATATCTTATACATTTAGTTTCTGTTGTGAAATGAAATACAATAATAATTTAATAATAAAATGAACTGTTTAAAAGTTGACTTGTGGTAATTGTATCTAAAATAATGTACAGATATAAATTTTATGCATAATATTGAAGAACTGTAGCTGGATTGCTATGTTATATATAAAAATTATAAAACTGTGAACATGTTAGTGACGTTCCTCATTTAAACTTCATAATTGTTAATAAATGAACCATTGAGACAAGATTGACAGAAAACATTTATTAACAATTATGAAGTTTAAATGAGGAATGTCACTAACATGTTCACAGTTCCTCATTTAAACTTCATAATTGTTAATAAATGAACCATTGAGACAAGATTGACAGAAAACATTTATTAACAATTATGAAGTTTAAATGAGGAACGTCACTAACATGTTCACAGTTTTATAATTTTTATATATAACATAGCAATGCAGCTACAGTTCTTCAATATTATGCATAAAATTTATATCTGTACATTATTTTAGATACAATTACCACAAGTCAACTTTTAAACAGTTCATTTTATTATTAAATTATTATTGTATTTCATTTCACAACAGAGACTAAATGTATAAGATATTGCATGTAAAGCCTGATGATGCCCGAAGGTCGAAAACGTTCGCTGTCCAATTTTAAATTGTATTGAACATAATGATCACTTGCATAAATAAGTGTCATTAACCTTTGTATTTGATATGTCATGTAGACTGAATAAATGAAACAATATAATATTGTATTATATTATATAAGAACTTTTAGTTACACCCGTGAACATTATAGCCAAAAGAGCAATAAGAATGTCCATGTTGGAAATTGGAGTCATTCCAAGCTCGAGAAATTAGTTCATGGAGCTACGTATCTTATTTGATAAAGTCTATGAGCCGTTTTATTTGATAGCAGATTTATCTGCCAATAAGTACTTTATATAGAAAGAAGAAAATTATAATCAACATCTAATAACTCCGTCAAGCTGAATAACTTCCTTTCGCATGTCATGTAATAGTTCTTTGCTACAACTGTCTAGTAAGGGAGAGAAAAAGTTTGAATACAAAAAATTAATCCTACAACTCTTTTGACACATTCGTACATTGGAACTTTCCTCCTCATGAAATATCTCTTCCAATTCCTCACTAGATACAATGATGGAGTATGAGCAATATTTGTTGAGCAGGATATCTGTGAGACAAGATAAAAAATTTGGTGTTAACCTATATAAATATTTTTCATAAAAGCATAAAATGGAAAGGCTTTAAATTTTATATGTCATGTGAATCTTCATAGGTTTAGTAATGTTTTATATTTAAATGTACAGAGTGAGCCACATACCCTTAGATGTATACAGCAATGTAATGTACATCCATCAAAAGACTAATTAAAAATAAATATAAAATCAAGCAAAACCAAGCACTATGTACCAAAGCCAAAGATAAAAAATGGAGCATTTTAACAAAAAAAAAAAAAAAAAAAACAAATTATTCCAGAAATCCCACGTAAATCTGCAGTAGCAAAATTCAGACTGCTTACAGAACACAATTATTTGGCCAAACACTTGAATAAAATAGGAATTTACACAAATCCAAATTGCCCTCTATGCAACAAAGAAGAAGAAATGACTGAAGATCATCTACAAACCTGTGAAGTTCTACTTGATGGATCCACCACAGAGAAATATTGGAGAGCAAAAATGCTAATGGCTTTGTTGCCAAAGCCCGGCATTAGATAACAACAACAATAACATATAATGTACTGTAGAATTACTAAACCTGGTGACAAAAGGGTATGGCAACACTGAAAGACAGTTGATAACAATGACCAAAACATTTGGTAGCAATGACAATAACAGTTGAATAACAATAGTGGAATTGTGAGCAAGATGGCAGAAAAAATAATTATTCGCTTGAAGAGCAGTTGATTGCAAGTGTTTGGGTGCACTAAAGCCAGACAATGCAACAAATTATGACAGTTTGAAAGGCCACCCTCGAGAAAAGCAACATTGTTAGCTTGGGAAAAGCGAGCATTCATTATTGGCAGCATCAAAGACAGTCCCCAAAGAGGTCCACCAGTCGTCAGACTCGACACATGTGCTGTAGTTGTTGGATCCATTGAATAGAGTACCAGCATTATTACTATGGCCTCCACGAAGTCCCGACTTGACAACACCAGACAACACTCTGTGGGGGTACATAAAAGAAAAAGTGGCTGCTAGACAGTATCAAACAACTGATGAACTGAAAGACGCTGTGACAGCTGCCTTTGTAGATGTAACACCACAGCAACTACGTAAAATGGTCACAAAGGACCTGGAAACTTATCCAACTCTGCATAGACAATGATGGACCTCAACCAGACCCATTAAATTGGGTAAGTAAGTAAGAAACATCTACTGTTCTCCAACCAGGAGATCAACCGTGAAAGGAATGTGCTTACTATTGCCTCATCTATTGGAACGAAGTAGATAAATAACATTACCGTTATAACGCTAGTTTAAAAACCATGCGCTCTCCTGCATATGTTATAATAATTAATAATAATAATAATTTATTTATTTAATCTGGCAGAGCTAAGGCCAGTAGGCCTTCTCTTCCGCCCAGCCAGACTCTAATTCTAATTGAATACAATTGCTTACATAGTTATTACAACAAACTGTATGAAGAGATTAAAAGACCAGGAGATTAACTGTGATCTAATTTTGTAACTAGGGTAGTATCAATATGTCTGTATCAATGTTATGGTTTGTGTTGTGAGAGCTAGCCAATAGAGATAAGAGTACCCACGTGTGTGACCTTATGACAACATTCATTCACAGCATTATCCCCCTTCGTCTCATCCGGCAGAGACTTTCTCGTGGTTAGAGCACAGTATGGATACGGTGACTTATGGCTCGCCCTGTACAGTGAAGTTTCAGGTTGTGTTACATGTTTTCATTACAGTGTTTTCAGTTTAATTTTTACTGACGAAATAGCCGTACATTAACTTGAATCCAGAACACAGCCTTATGATTATTTAGTGTGCCAATTCAGAAATTTTTATGGCATGTTTTGCCACTTTGTGTAGCATGTTTGCATGTATATTTTGATAGTTTTTGTAGCATTAACATCCTCAGTCTGGTTATGAGACAATGATTTCAAGTTAAGAGGTAGACTAGTGACATCCCAATACTGCTGCTGTTCCATTCACTGTTTCTTTATTCCACACTTGCACAGAAGTGAATAACAGGCAGAAATGAGGCTGTAAGACTGTATACACAGAGGAGAGGTCGGCTCACAAATGCAAACCAGTCATTTTACACATCTGGCAGTGTAAGAATTATGTTCCCTACTCCATTTTCTTTTTTGCCTTGCTGTGTCAAATTTGCAAATGTACTATATTCCACCCTTACAATTCCATTTCATTTATATAAAACTTTCAATTAAGGGCAGCATGACTGGCATCTATAATATATACATATACACATCTAGTGGTACAAAGTGTCAGAAAACTACTTAAAAAACATCAACCCTTCCCTTGTCACTATTTTTAAAAATGTCGCATGATTTTAACCCTTCCCATGTCAATAATATAATTCGTTTTCAGGAATGGATTATTATAACAGGAACTTTCATAGTGTACGTAATTGTAACCCGAAGTAAGAAATATTAGTGTTCATATAACTGTAATATATAATTTTTTACATTTCTTATCAAATCTATGAACACTGTATAATTGGCCTAACATGTGTGGTTTATCTTTGAATATAAGAAGTATTTATCTTAAATGTACACTTTTAGAATTAAATTATAGGAATTAATTTCGAGTTTCTTTTTATAATCCTGCAGGTTAATTTACTAAGTTGCACTTGGTCATATGGAGCTTATTCTTGGTGTTATTCGAGTAACAAGTTCATGTGAAAATGGGTTCAGTTTTAAATAATTATCGCATTACAGTAATTTGAATCTTAAGAAAAGAGTAATTGTATTAACTAAGAAACAATGTGTAATTCCAGAACACAAGCCTGTAAGAGTGTCATTTCATGAAGTGACAAGTGCATATTTACAAAACAGAAAATTATGAGACTTTCTTGAAGTTACATACAATTTTTGTCCATTTTATTCTGTAAAAATATATTATTTTATCTGGCAGAGAATTTTTATCTGATGAAGAATGATGCTGAAACTGATTAGAAAGAGGAAAAAGAATTGGCTGGGTCACTGGCTGAGAAGAAACTGCCTACTGAAGGATGCACTGGAAGGAATGGTGAATGGGAGAAAAGTTCGAGGCAGAAGAAGATATCAGATGATAGACGACATTAGGATATATGGATCATATGAGGAGACAAAAAGGAAGACAGAAAATGGGAAAGATTAGAGAAAGCTGCAGTGAAAGACCTGCCCTTGGACAGAACACTGAATGAATGGACTTAGATTATCGCGGTGAAAAACGTTCTGCGCACCGCTACCCCAATCTATTTGGCTTCTCGTTTTCAAAATTTATCTGCATAGCATTAGCTAAGTACAAGATCTCATCATAACAATTTACTCATTATACCCTACCACAAGACATCTTTATATTCTTCATCTTATACAGTTTCAGTTGCTAGAAATTGGAACTCGCTTCGGAGTGATGTAAGGGGTTGTTGGACAAAACTTCATTTAGGTCAAAATTACATAAATTCTTACTTAACAGATTAATTGCTGATTAATATTTGTTACCTATAATGAAACTAACATTTGTCCATTCTTATTATTATCATTAATTTCTCTGAATAGATTTACAAAACCTCCAATGACAATTACATTAATATTCTCATTATAGAAATATATTTTAGATTTATATATATATATATATATATATATATATATTTTTTTTTTTTCTCCCTGTAACATAGTCCTAGTAAGCTTATATTAAATTAATTTTCATCATTTTATTAGCTAACTCAAATCTTAAATTAATTATAATTGATTGAATTAAATTAGCTCATAAATTAAGTTACTACTTTACCTTATAGGTTTATCTAAATTTAAATAAATATGTAGTCTACTAGACTTTAAAACTTTAAAAATTAACTGAAGAATATAGCTGGAGAACCTTTTAAGTGTAGTGTAAATATTTGTAATTTAAATATGTATGGTGTTGATTAAGGCTGGTTGAGTGGAAGAGAAGGCCTTATGGCCTTAACTCTGCCAGCGAAAATGAAACATTATTATTATTATTATTATTATTATTATTATTATTATTATTATTATTTGTAAAGATTTTTAATTTCACTTTCCACCTTACTGCAGCACTATGTGAAGAATCATTTAGGCCTATATTCTTGGAAATAATTGAAGGTGCACATTATGATGTCGCTACTGGTATGACAGATACTTATAGATCACATTGTGATTGTTTAAGAGCATTACGTGGAAGTGCAACAACAGCAGAATGTTATTTCTTCTGACTTGATCTACAGAACCTTGAATCAACGTGATGTATTTATTAAAATGAGAAATAGCTGCATTAATTACTTAGAACTGGACTTTTTTCCCCAAAATGAACTCAAGAATAAGCTCTGCAGGTCAAACAACGTGAATCATTCTATGTACAGTGTGTCCTGTTATTGTGTACCTTAAACATGTACACAGTATTATTCATTTGAAAACAAAAAAATGTCATATGAACTAATTTTCTATACAACTTAGTTACAGAGATATAACAGACAAAAAAAGCAATGAAAGATGTCGTTCCTACCATGTAAATGTTTGTCGTGTCATATCAGGTGTTCAGAAGGTTCACCATTACAATTCAAGCATAGGTGTGCCTATCTTTGCCACAAATGTTTTGATTTTGGAAGAAGGAAGGAGAGTTCCGAATCCTAGCACACATTTCCACAACTGACTGCCACAAGTGGTATTGTGGGGGATGACTTCCAATATACATGACAGCCTTTAGATGACCAAATAACTAAAAATCGCAATGTGTGAGATCAGGTGATCTTGCCGGCCACAGAACAGGTCCATTCCTCTCAATCCACCATCCTGGAAATTTCATGTACAAATGTTTGCGATAATTTGCAGCATACATACCAGCAGCACATGAATTCAATTGCGCTTCCTCAAAATAACTCGTGTCAATATGTTCCCTATTATAATTCTTGTCGTCTTCTATTGTGAGGAATTATGGAACTAAGCCGTTTAAACAATTAGTTCATATGACATTGTTTTTTGGTGTGTAACTTGATGCATATGTCTAAAGTACACAATAATGGGATATCCTGTATAATACCAGTACTTCTTTTTCTGAATATCCAATAGAGTGTGGATGGGGAGTTCCATATTATGTATTAATATTTTTGTTATTTATAATACTGAACTTTTATTTTTAAAACACTTTAATGTACACTGTTTTTGAATACAATTTTTTTTAATACCTAGTTAAACACATCCTTGCATAATACTATATATAGATTTTCCATGTTTTGTCTGCAAAAATATATGTAACAGTAAATTATTTGGGGGGGTGGGGACGAGATAACATGGGAAGGGTTAAACAAATAAGAAGCTCTTAACAATAAGCAATTGTGTCAAAATGTTGAAAAATGTTTTTCAAAAATAGTTTTGGGGTACAAAGCTTTACATTGATTTTCAAACCCATCCACTGACCATGGCTAATCATGTGTCAAAAAGTGTCTGTGCAGAAAGACTATATTTTAAAGTTTGAATGTGTGGCAGCTGCACTGTGTAGTATAGAGCAGACACAGGAAGGGTTACCAACCTACTGTGCAAGTACATGGATAAAATAAAGTGCGTGTACGTTACAAATACTATATATTGTAACTTAACAAAATGCAGATGTGTAGTAGGAAGACTTCTGTGACACTTGTGGGATATATTTTGGTCTCTCCTATACATAACCAGAGAGTTGGACTAATCATCATACACGTGAAATTCAAATAATTATGACAGTGACTTTCTATTGTTCGTTAACAGTACATAAAATAAATCTAATTCTTGCCAAATACAGTTCCTTATTTGTAAGACCATACAGGTTATTGCCCGAAAGATCTAATATTTATTCTTTGTTCAAAGCATCTTTTCAGTTCCATTCTGTTGTGTAACATGAAATGGAAGAACTAGAGTTTTTCGTGTGGCTCTGATTTATGAAGGCAGCAACAGATCTGAGAGTGTGGTGACTAATTCTGGGAGTGGCAAGTATTTTTCTAGCTTTCTAACTACACCATCTTTAACTGTATTAAACCTAGCATATTAAAACTCTATTATGAATATTTATAAGAAATTTATACTCCCATCTTCATGCTTTGCACAATTTTTATCCTATTTTCGAATATCTCTTTACAATGAGACAATATCTATACAAAGGTTTTCCCCAGAAATAGGATATATTTATCTATATATAGCATTCTTTACTCTCAGTATGAGATTTTTTACATTGCTTTCCAGCAATTGAAGTTTATTTTGAAAATAAAACACTAAGAAAAATATTAGTAATTTATTTAATCTCGTATCTGAAGATAATTTGCAACAATAAAAAATGGTACATGCAAGAATTTTATTTCTCAATTGAAGTTGTTAAAAAATTAATGCCCATGACACTTCAAATTTTCTTTAACTCTTTGATAAAACTAGATATTGCATAACATTTTAAACTGCATTCTCAATGCTAGTAACAGAGGCCTGAATCTCTTTGGTGCTAAGGGACTAATTAAAATAAAATGTATTTCCTTTGTGATAATCTTGTGGAAATTATAAACACTCTAGCCAGCAATCCAACTCTATGTTCATGCTCATTGACATTCGCACATCATATGTTCAATACGGCAAGAATCTCATTGGCTCTCAGTCTTACAAACTAGCAAGGTACATAAAAAGCATCAGCTATACTTTATAAGCAACTGCCATGGCACGTGGATCTTCCAGTAATTGAATAGAACAACAAAACTCTCATTGCTATATCACATTGTGTCTTGATTCCATACGAAATTAATACATTGAAGACAATAGGCCCATGCTGATGACCTCGCCAGATGTAATCTGCTACCTCTTGAGTTCCACCACGATGATTATGGTGAGCACAATTCCAATGATAACTGCCACAGCAATCAGAAAGCACATTTTCTTGCGATGCTTGATCTATAAGAAAAGGTAACACAGAATTAACTGTTTCGTTTATTTTATGAAGGAACAGTTTCTTATAAATATGGTAGTTAGGAATACCACAGTTGTCAACATTAAACGAAACTGGTAATTTGGCCTTTTGACAGACGAGTTTAAAAAAGTAAAACACATGTAGAGCTTATTTTATTCAAATACTTCAGCAATGTACGAGGGTGATCCAGGAAATAACGACCGTTCGCGCATACCCGCCGCACAGCTGACTCCCCTTCCTTGTTTGAAGGTCAACTGGCTTCCTTAACATGTGTTCTCATAATCTTGTGAGTACTGGTTGCAACAAGTCGCCATTGTGCATTTTGTGTTACTTCAAAATGAACGACGTGATTGATAATCTCGCCGACTGTGAGGTGAGGAGTGTGATTCGATTTTTGAATGCCCGACATTTGAAACAAGTGTATGGTGATACTGTAATGAATGAAAGAAATGTGAGAAAATGGTGCGAAATGTTCAACAATGGGCGAACAAATGTCCATGATGAAACTCGACCCGGACGCCCATCACTCATCACAGAAGACCTGAAGACTAAAGTGAACGACAGAATCTTGCAAGACAGGCGCATATCACTCGACGAATTGCATATTGCCTTTCCTGACATTTCTCGTTCTTTGCTTGGTGAAATTGTGTCGCAATATCTTGGCTACCACAAAATCTGTGCACGATGGGTTCCACAGCAACTAAGTGATCAACACAAAACTCAGAGAATGGCCTCAGCATTGACATTCTTGATGCGATATCACACAGATGTAGACGCCTTTCTTGATCAAATTGTGGCTGGTGATGAGACCTGGGTGTCCCACAACACCCCAGAGACCAAGTGCCAATCACGTCAGTGGCATCATCCCTCATCACCCAAGAAACCGAGAAAATTCAAACAGACTCTCTCAACACAAAAAGTCATGGCTACTGTCTTTTGGGATCGTTTGGAAGTGATGAGTTGAAGAAGACAGTGAACACCTGGCTTAATGAACTGGCGGCAGAGGAGTATAACACGGGAATTCTAAAGCTAGTGAACAGATACGACAAATGTTTAAATGTAGGTGGTGATTATGTAGAGAAGTAAAGGAAGCTTTAGTTATGTAACAGACTTTGTTTTTTCAAATAAATATATATTTTTTTAATTATTACAACAAAACGGTTGTTATTTCCTGGATCCCCCTCATACTACAATTCCATTGGTTCAAATTATTCTGGAATTGATTTTTCGTCTTTGAGATACGATTGTGATGGTTTCTGTTTAAATGACTTCTTCAGTTTTTATTAGGTAAAAACAAAATGTAAAGCATTGTTGTTTAGTCAACTTTCCGAAAACAGGTCTGAAGGCACCACTTATGAGGCAACTAGGCCAAGAGATAATGGAGTAGGTGGCCAGTTCCTTTCTCCTTCCAATGCATACATTTTTCTTCTCTTCCTTGTTTGCTGAAAACCAGGACATTTATGCTCCTGAGAAATATTTTCGGAATGAAGACCTCAATTCTGGTAGTCATAGAAAATCCAGGACATATGGAAACACTACTGTAATTTAATTTAAACATTTAAAAACAAATAAGTATATAATAAATTTTCAATCTTAAGACATATCAACTTGCAAATGTTTATTTGCTATTTAATAAGATATATGAACGTTTTTGCCGTTTGGGGCATCTTCAGATATAACAGAAACATATAATCTGAAGATGCCCCAAACGGCGAAAACGTTCATATATCTTATTAAATAGCAAATAAACATTTGCAAGTTGATATGTCTTAAGATTGAAAATTTGTTATATACTTATTTAATAATTCACTAGGCACAATGAAATATAAAAATGAATTGTTAATTTAAAAACAAGTTCGTGAATAAAAAAAGAGCAAATGCTTGTAAATCTGGAACTAGGGCCTATATTGGAAAGGAACATGTATAACAATATACTTACTTATGGCTTTTAAGGAACCAGGAGGTTCATTGCCACCTTCACATAAGCCCGCCATCAGTCCCTATCCCGTGCAAGATTAATCCAGTCTCTATCATATCCCACTTCCCCTCAAATCCATTTTAATATCCTCCCATTTACGTCTTGGCCTCCCCAAAGATCTTTTTCCCTCCAGTCTCCAAACTAACATTCTACATGTATTTCTGGATTCGTTCATACGTGCTACATGCCCTGTCCATCTCAAACGTCTGGATTTAATGTTCCTAATTATATTATATAACAATATAATAAAACATTTCTCTACCTGATATTCCGCAGCTTTCTGTAGTTCTTGCTGACCAAGTTCCACATTTCCGTGGACATTTTCAATGTTATTCTCAATGGAATCTGTAATGATGACGAAATAATTGCTATTAAACTTCTAAGTCCTGAGAGTATAGTATACTATACCATACTTCATAAATGATTATGATATAAGATGTGCAGAGAGCCGAAGTATAGTATAATATATCTAAGTACATTTCTGTCCTAACTGTAATCTGCAGAATTTTTTCAGCATTTTTCCTCACCTCAGTGACTTTTTTTTCGAAGTGTAGAATTATATTGAACTTTAAACATAAGCAACAAATGTCTCGGGACTCAGGAGGATGTTACAAATTTATGCTTACAATATGTTATCGTTTTCTTTTTTTGAAGTTAATATATGTGGATAAGCTCCAACATACAAAATACAAACTGAGCTGTACAGCTCGATTCAATGTTACTGACCCCTGTTCTTGCTTGTTTGGCTAATGGGCGACCTGTGTGTTGCGTCATAAGAAAGAAATTTAATCACAAACGTGCATAAGAGGGGGAAAAGGCGAGAGAGAGAAAGAATGAAAATAATATCTATGCTCGAAGCTGAGGGACACTCATGTCAAAAAAATGTAAGTCGTCATGACAATGTTTAGTCAAGAGACGTAGTAGTTAGTAATGGGACATGTGGAAGAATGCTGTTTTTTAAGATGGAGTGTACCGTAACATGATAAGAGGAAGTGTTAGGTGTTATGCCTCTATGCCAGTAGTGACGAACAACTAGCTCTTAGTCTATCTACTTTTTGCAAGGGCCAAAATCCCTGAATCAAGCTGTACTTATGACAATTCCTAAGAAGAATGTGTGCAGTGTCATTCCGAGTTCATTTTTATTTGCACAAATTACTCAAGAGTAAAAGAAACATTTCTACGAGGTTGTTCAGAATATATTCTTCACATGCTTGTTCTGAACTGCAAATTTATTAACGTATTCCACAACTGGGCTACTATACCGTATATCGACACTTACTAATGGTATCACCCTGCTCATGTACCATAGCACCAAGCTCTCGCATAATTTCATTGACGTCCAAGATATCTCCCTCGATCTGCCTTATCCTCTGTTCTCGCTCTATAAGCATCTCCTGTTCAAATTCCAATTCCCGTTGCAGTGTTTTCTGAGCTTCAAGTCGCTCTGCTTCTTCGATAAGTCTCTGCTGGTCGTCATCATCATTGTATTCGCTTACTGTATTTGATGTCTGCCTTGACATTAAACGTATTTTCATCTTATCTGCAACTTGCTAGAGAAACAAAACCTACTATCACCACATCTTCCCAACAAAACTACTGAGAGTAAATTGAATTAAAAGAATATAAGACTAAAGTGAAAAGATACAAAACATAATGTTCATAGTAAAATTCAAATTCAGCAGCCTTTGAGTGAATATTGCAAAAACACTTAGGCCTACAGATCCCTGAATTAACGCATTACAATCCCAAAGCGTTAAAAAGAAATAGTAAAGCGATTAAGCTAAATTCCATGCTTAGTGATACCTTCTGGAGCCTGCTGTAACATTGTACTGCATCTTTGAAGTCGCTGGTCAATTTCTCAGCCTGGAGTTTTTGTTGTTTATCACCTTTTCGAACTACTACTGTCAATCGCTGAAGATCTTTAGCTGTCTGAGATACTATTTGGTTACAGCTCAGTTGTGTTACATGCCTTTCATGGAAGGAAATAAAGATGACAGATTAGTAAATATTGTCATATCTCTGGTTATTCTAAATGACATAGCAAAAGAAAATAAGTAATGCAATTCTTACACTTTATCTCTCAGTCCTTGGTTATCTCTGTCAGTTCCTATGTTCTTAAGTGCTTGTTCTAAAGTTTTCCAACTTCTTATAATGGTGTTTATGTTCGTCGTAATGTTTTCACTCAAATTATACAATTCTGTTGGACTAAATTGAAGGCCAGCATATCCAACATTTGGGACGCTATTGCCAATCGCCCCGTAATTTTTCTGCGGTTCAAATCCTCGCGACATTTCTGATGAGCCTATTAACAAAAGAAATGATTACCAGAGAATTGTCTTCCTGTTCGTATAATTGATGTCAAGGTTCACTGATGGCAACAATAAAATTATAAATGTATTAAATTCCCAGCACTCAACCCGGTAACATTTTTAAATGTCGAAACAATTCTTAGTGTGTAATTTGATTAAGGCAGACATATCATGTATAAATAAATAAATAATAACCTGATTTCAAATGGTTTAGTACTTATTAAATGAAAATACAATTCTAACATTACTTTTCTACACCTTTCAATATATTCCCGTCATTTTGGATTTGACGATTTGGTTGCTATCTGACGAGAAGTATTGGTACTAATGCAATCTTTTCTTTTCAGAAACTAGTATATTGAAGTCTATCAACTTTTCCGCTAAGAATGTGATTTATTCTAGAATAAATTCATATGATTGAGTTTCTTATAAGAAGCATTATAATTCGTAAGTATGTCATGTATCTCTTACTGTAACACCTTACTTTTATTATTAAGCTTTTAAAAGCTTTTATGTTCATTAGAGCGGTATTTTGACTTTAATAGCGGAACTTCCCGAAGAAACCCGATTAATTGCAATAGCCTTCACGAGTACAGCCGTTGGTCTGTAAGTATATCGTGTTGAGATTTCTTGTGCAATTTAGTTATTAATTACTTTATCTTTAGGTATATTTTAATTTTTATTGTGTTAATTAAATATAAATAGATGTAGATTTTGTTTATTGTGATTTGGGATGTAAAATATAGCGCGAAATAATGCTTTATTTCGCAAGTTTGGGAATGGCTACCTTTTTGCTCTCTCTTCTTCATGTGGGGTTTTTATTAGGTGTGGTATTCTTGCATTTAAGTACACAATTTTCGCACTTCAATTAACTGTGTAATTTAGTAATTCGTGATAGCTTTTAATATTGAACGTAGGTTCATATTTTGTTTTATTATATGATTAGTTTCTTTGTTGAAGCAACCATGATGTCTGCATAGTGGAAGGTCATTCATTTATGTTGAGAGTTCTGTCGTGTATGACCTCACTGGAAGAGCAGCTTGTGTTAAAATTTATTTTATTTGTGGTTTTGTTCCGTTGTAACTGGGTAGTTTAAAGGCATAATCATTGGGTTTTTCAAAAATGTATCTAGTTTAAATTAACAAATATCTAAAACCGAGAATAAAAAAAAATGGGTTTCTGAAAAATTATTCTTATATAAGAACAATGTAAAACTAACGAGCGAAATGAGAATATTAGTGTATTGACATCACGTGGATAGGAAATTACTCGGCTGTTGTATATAGTTTGTAAATAAATGGCTACGACGAAAATAATTATGAATTTCGTATTTCGGGGAACTGGTTACAATTCAGTTTCATAAAAAACTTCCTCGGGTCTGTGATTCATAAACACTTCACATTTGAGTCAACCTCTTTCAGTTTCTATAAGCATCTGACGTTTTTCTTTTTATTGGGAAGTACGGTACATCACCTAATTTTTGTAATATTGCCTTGTAAGTTCGGGTAGTTGAGGTATTGTATAATTCTACAGTATACGACTTTCTATGCAAAGTCTGTATCATGGTCAGGATATTGTTCATTTCTTCCGTTTTGTGGCTGCTGTGCGATATACGTAACATAGGAGTGGCATGTGTTTTTAAATGTATTTTCCTCCTTGAAAATGAGACTCTGCTATAACTCATTATGACGGGGGAAATCCCTGGCGGATTCGCTAAAGGCGACTAGGATTTGCATTGCTGAGTAGCTACTTGTAATAATATGAAACATCAAGAGGCAAGTTCTTACTAAGCCATGCGATTTTCTTTGTCGCTGGTGTAGGCCTAATTTTTTTTTTTTTAATATCGTAGACCTACTTATGTAAGATTAAAAAATATTAGACTTACCTTGAGAAAGTGACTCATAAAGATCAGATAGCGTCGGACAATGAGTGTGGGAATCGTGACTGTAGAGATACATACCGGTACATTGTTAGTATGGGCACAGGGTTAAGTCAAGCGTTACAATATAAGAGAAATTTTCCTAAAATAGTTAATGGGAGACTTGGTTTGGTCGAGAAGCTATAGATCTCTTTAGAGAGTAGGCTTTATTATTGCTAATTATGAGTTATTACTGTATTACGCTAGGATGCCGATCTACAATTGTAATATAACTCGTGTGCTGAATGTAATACACACTTCATTGGTTGTTGTATGTATTATTAGGATAGCAGAATTCTAAGGCAAAATTGAGCCGTTAAAATTGATCAAATAAGTTCATGAAGTTGGCAGATTTGTGTGCATGAGTTCTTAAGAGCTTGAGATTGGTGGTAGTATTATATTTTTTGGTAATTCTGCAGAAAAGCTACACTGAAGAAGGTACAATGTTCTTTTGCTTCATTGGCGTCTGTGAGATATATAACATGCTGTTTTAGTTTGCAGTCACAAATCCTTTCAACATAAAATCGTGTGATACTTCTCTGTATAATCAAATTGGTGAAACTGTTGTAGCCCCTCTCACTTGTTACCAATATAACACTCTAGATGTCCAGTACGCAATACTAATTCGTCCTGAATCTGTCATGTCATGTTGGTAACAAGTACGGGAGGTTCGGCTACGGCAGTGTATTAGAATATACAGATAAGTATCAAACGATTTTTATGTTGAAAGTATATGTGGCTGCAAACTAAAACACGTGTTTAACATTATATAGTGAGGTTAGTTTGGGACGTTCGAGTTTTCGTTCGGATCCGGCTTCCACGAGGAATGCGCGTGCCTCCTGAGTGTAGCTCTCCTGGAGAATACCAATTTTATTTTTATTAGTATGTTGGTAAAAAAAATGAATAATAGAGAGACGATTCTTATCTGTTTTAAAATCTTCATTATATTCATATATTGTGCCTATCTGTTCATTTACTTCTATTTTTGTAGTATCAACTTGAGAATTCATGCTAATAATTGGTACTTGTCATTTGTCATTTTGTTGTGGTTAAATTGGAATGAATAATTCAATTAGAAGTTTGAAGAAATGAAATTTGAGTCGAATCGTTTTTTGCAAGAACTAGGTCTTCCCTGTTCAGAATATTATTTTATGGATGTTTATTAAAATGTAAAAGCTTGATTTATGGTTCATGTTGTTTTCAGTTAAAATTGTTTTTTCCTGTTGTGAGAGGAGAAATCTTGTTTGTTTTACTAGTAATAAAACTTCTTGAAATTGTTTATAATAGGCAATTAAAACAGTGTTGCAATATCCTGTGTTAGCAGAATGCATGGCTGTAATCTAGATACTAGCACAGTCTAGTATATACAGTCACGAAGCTCAATATGTAGTAAATATGCATCCATAGATAGTTGCTAACCACTAGGATTGCTAATATCGCCTCATTACAGACAATGCGAAATAGTACCGGCACAGTCTATTGTTCCTAGCACCCTCACAAGTCAGGCTTCGTGACTGTATATACTAGACTCTGATACTAGTATCTTCTCCACTCTTGTTAAAGCTGCAAGTTTGATATGCTTTTGAATTTACCACAACTAGCTATGTTTATAATAGGCAATTAAAACAGTGTTGCAATATCCTGTGTTAGCAGAATGCATGGCTGTAATCTAGATACTAGCACAGTCTAGTATATACAGTCACGAAGCTCAATATGTAGTAAATATGCATCCATAGATAGTTGCTAACCACTAGGATCGCTAATAGCGCCTCATTACAGACAATGCGAAATAGTACCGGCACAGTCTATTGTTCCTAGCACCCTCAAAACTCAAGCTTCGTGACTATATACTAGACTGTGATACTAGTCTATTTCCCTCTCTTGTTAAAGCTGCAAGTTTAATATGCTTTTGAATTTATCACAACTAGCTAAAAGGTGTGGTTTTGTTTCTGACGTTAGGATACAATTTTTTTATATTTAAGGTTTGTTTATTTATTTTCTCAGCTGATGTTTATTTTCTTTTCAATGGCACGCAGAGTTTATGCCTGCCAACAGATATTTTTATAAATAGACTGGCAATAACCTTCACCCATTTTGTCATCAGTTAGAATGAAGAGTAGGTCTGCATAGTTTTTCCTGTAATTGTCTAAGTTAATTCTTTTTTTAACATGTGTACGTTTTTCACTCCTTGAAAATATTTTGAAATTACATTAGTCTTAAATCTGCAAACATGCTTATAATTTTTTTTTAATTATTTGAATGCCTCTTCACAAATAAGGTATTGTAGGATAAATTACTTCAAATTGTATATAAATTCGTGTCGGAAAGAAAAACATTTACCAAAGTAAATCTTAGTAGAGTAATGGTCACTGCATCTGGCCATGAAGTGAACAGGCCTGGGTTCGAATCCTGATTGAGTTTTTTCCAGTGTTTTCCCTCAACCAATTGAAGTTGAATTGGTGAATAACTTTCGGCGTTGGACCTCGGACTCATTTTGCTATCATTAATTCACATATCATCATCCATACCATAGCCCGGGTTCAGTTCACGGTGCGGCGTGCTGTACTTGTATAAGAGCGCAGCTGTTCGGCTACCTAATCATTCACAGAATAGGAATGGTAAGCACAATAAGTCTCAGGCTGCAGTGTAGAGTCTCTCCTCCGTACAAGAGAAAAAAAATCTCCTCCCCTCAAAACTGTGATTAAGCAAGTAAAAAATAGACCTGTACTAACTCTTTATGAAAATATTTTTTCATAGTGTGAATTCCATTTCTATTACGGCTCAGGGGCTTATCTTTTCCAGTCCATTCGAGTAGTTACGGAAAGCAATTAAGTGGGTACCATGGGCAGAGGAATTAGACTGTGAAGTTGACCAGTTTGAAGTGGTACGGTGTAAGACTTTGTAGTGAGAACTTTCTCTTAGATTGTTATATTTTATTTTCGGAGTTCGTAATTCAAAGAAATAATGGTTATTTTATTTACAATAATACACACTCCTCCCTACCCCGCTTTTTTTTTTAAGAGAGAAAGAAAGAAATTACATTTCTGCTCGAACATAGAACGGAAATTGCAGATATTTAATTTTTTTGTAAGTTGAGCACAACTTATTTTCTTACTAACTATTCACAAAATTACAGAGGTAATAGGAGTTCCATTCATTCATTCATTCATTCATTCATTCATTCATTCATTCATAGTGTTCTGCTCAAGAGCAGGTCTTTCACTGCAAACTCAGAATTTTCCAGTCTTTCCTAGTTTCTGCCTTCCTCTTTGTCTCCTCATATGATCCACATATTTTAATGTCTATCATCTGATATCTTCTTCTGCCCCGAACTCTTCTCCCGTTCACCATTTCTTCTAGTGCATCCTTCAGAAGACTTCTTCTCAACCAGTGACCCAGCCAATTCCTTTTCCTCTCTCTGATCAGTTTCAGCATCCACTCTTTTAATTTCACACGCTCAGTCTTTCTCCATATCCACATTCCAAATGCTTCTAATCGCTTCTCTTCACTTCGTCGTAATGTTCATCTTTCTGCTCCACACAAAGTATTTCACTAGTCTCTTCCTTAGTTCTTTCTCCAGAGGTCCGCAGAAATGCTTCTTTTTCTATTAAAGACTTCCTTTGCCATCGCTATTCTCCTTTTGACTTCTTGGCAGCAGCTCATGTTACTGTTTATGGTATACCCCAAGTATTTCAAGCTGTCCACTTGCTGCACTGCCTCATTTAGAATTCGCAAGTTTATCTTCTGTATTTTTCTTCCAATGACCATACTCTTCGTCTTGTTGGCATTTATCTTTATGCCATATTGCTCACAGCTGTCATTTAGATCCAGTAGCGTATCCTTTAGTATCATTTCCTTTTCTGCTAACGACGCCATATCATCAGCAAATCTTATGGAGCAATATTTGCCAGAGAAAAAGAATATGTAAAAGAAAACTTGCATGATAGTTGTTGATGTTTCCCCTTTTTCTTGCTAAAAACGTAGATTACTACTGAAGCACCCAGGTTCTAGTGGCCTATTATGTGCCCCACTGCAGAATCATTACAGAAAACCGCAGTGGGTGATCGTTTTCACGATGCTGCTGGATTTCTCTCCCCCCCCCCCCCGCTATCAATGTATCGAGACCGAATATGGCATTTACTGCAGGTGCCCACACCTGTGGAGTAACGGTTACCGGTAGCGCGTCTGGCCGCGAAACCAGATGGCCCGGGTTCGATTCCCGGTCGGGGTGGTTGAGGGTTTTTCCCGGGTTTTCCCCAACCCATTATGAGCAAATGTTGTGTAACTATTGGTGCTGGACCCCAGACTCATTTCACTGGTATTATCACCATTTCATTCAGACACTAAATAACCTAAGATGTTGATAAAGCGTCGTAAAATAACCTACTAAAAATGTACTGTGAGGCCTAGTTTACGCAGGTGCTTGTTCTGATGGCAGTGTGTTGGTCAGAAGTTCGGTTAAGCGTTTGTTTGTCAGATAGCTCATTTTCGAGACTTGACAAAGGTAAAGAGAATTATAACAGAAATGCTGCATAGTATTTCTATCATTTTTATCAGCTATACGAGTATTACCGATTATTTAAAACTAAGAGTTAACTTTCGCAGCAAATACTATGCTTTCTGAATTCAGCAGACATGCTATTGTTGAAGAAATACTTCGCTAAAAAATATCGCTTTATATGACGAGTCTGCCAAAGAAACCGACAGAACCTGGTAGTAAATATAATAATAATAATAAATTACTTGCAAATGGCTTTTAGAGAATTCGGAGGTTCATTGTCGCCCTGACATAAGCCCCGCCATTGGTTCCTATCCTGAGCAAGATTAATCCAGTTCTTAATCTGTTTTAATATCATCCCATCTACGTCTCGGCCTCCCGAAAAGTATTTTCCCCTCAGGTCTTCCAGCTGACACACTATATGGATTTCTGGATTCACCCATACGTGCTACATGCCCTGCCCATTTCAGACGTCTGGATTTAATATTCCTAATTATGTCAGGTGAAGAATGTAACTTTCTCCATTCTTCTGTAACTTCATTCCTCTTAGTCCCAAATACTTTCCTAATCACCTTATTCTGTAACACCCTTAACCTCTGTTCCTCTCTCAAAGTGAGAGTCCAAGTTTCACAAGTTTTATAAATTCTAACTTTCATTTTATTGAAAGCAGGCTGGATGACAAAAGCTTCCCATATTTATTTTGTGTCAGTAGTAGTAATAATAATAATAATAATAATAATAATAATAATTTAGATCACATTGTAAGGGGTGAAGACATTCTTATGAAGTAAAATACACAAAAAGAGTATCTGACGAAAGAAAATGTTTTTGTAGACCAAGGAAGAAATGACTGGAGCCATCATGGTGGAGTACATATGGGAGACTGACCCAGGACTAAAGAATGGACTTCACTTGTTCGACAGGTTCAGGTCTCCCAAGGACCGTAAAGCCAGAGAGAGAGAGAGAGAATTAATAATTACAGAACTAGTTTGTGACATAATTCTTCGAAATTACTGTGTGATTAAAATCCCAATCAGTAAGTTACGAACATGGTCAAACGCTATAGCCCAGAATGGGTTTTGGCCTTTGAACAACAGCCTTCTATCTTGGTCTGTCAGCTGTTAGTTTGCCCATGTCCTCACTCCCGTTATTTCCAGTCAATGGTAGCCCTGTCCAACCATCTATTATTTGGTCTTAATTTTTTTTCTTCTGGTATTAGTTCCCCTTGTTATCCTGTTTTCTGGCATTGTTTAAATGTCTTATCTCACCATTTGGGACTTCACAGATCTTACAATGTTTTGTTCTGCGATCAGATTACATAGTTTTAGCAATTTGTAGCTACTTCTTTAAAATAATCTAAACTGAAAAACTTCGCAATTCTGTGACTCTTAAGTCGTTAATTTAAATACTTTTTTTTTTTAAGTAAAAAAAAATGTAATGGTGTTGTAAGATCTGCTGCTAAGATGTTGAACGCCATACAGATGTACAGCATTTCAGCCTGATAGCAACTAATTGGTGTTGTAAACTTGATTACAATTCAGCATTTCATCATTGGCTCGCCTGTCCTTCACATCTCATGATTGTTATAAATCTCCTCACGGATATGCGACTCAGTGTTGCCAAGTATCAAACAGTAAAATAAGCTAAACTTTCTTACCAAAAAAGGCCAGAAATGGCTAAATTATGCATTTTAACACGCGCATAAAATTAACTGACTGCACTAGTTAAAAAAATACAATACTGACCTAGCAAAAATAAATCAACGTCCTCTGTCAACAAGCTTCAGTATTTCTTCTGGGACTTGATATGAAAAACACCTAAAAATCCGCAGTTTAGTGACCATTGCGTTAAAGTTGCAGCTCGAATTCAAATAATAATAATAATAATAATGCAATGATTCAACAGAAACGCAGTAATTCCCTGATATCACTACTCCACAGCAGGTCTACGTGCGTCACGTGCAGAGGCTGATAGTGGTTTGGTCATAATGAAGTATAAATGAAAATTTAACTAGGTCTAGTTTAATTATTTCTGTATCATATTATGAAGGGGGGAAAGGGACTGGCAACCCTACCCCATTATCTCTTGGCCTAGTTGCCTCATAAGTGGTGCCTTGTTGGTATCACTTGAGAGTTCAGACCTATCTTCGGACAGTTGATTAAACACCCACATAATTATTAGAAAGAAGTCTTATTAGTGTAATATGTAAGTAGTCAGCGATGTATGCAAAGGAAC
Source organism: Periplaneta americana (assembly GCF_040183065.1). NCBI lineage: Eukaryota > Metazoa > Arthropoda > Insecta > Blattodea > Blattidae > Periplaneta > Periplaneta americana. The sequence goes on along the minus strand of NC_091118.1, from coordinate 196,642,312 downwards.
GAGCCACCCTACCCCATTACCTCCTGGCTTAGTTGTCTCATGAATTATGCTATATTGGTCATCCCATATTATTTGCAGCTGACACGAGTATAGTAATTACAGCCAATAACTCCAACACATTCCAATCTTCAACAGAGGAAATTCTCTTCAAAATATGTGACTGGTTCTCAGTCAATAAATTAGTATTAAATTGTAACAAAACTAACATAATTCAATTTAAATCCTGTCCAAATTCAACGTCTCAAATTTCTAGCGCAATAATTAACAATAGGTCCCTATTATAAACAACAACAACCAAATTTCTTGGCTTAAAAATCGATAATGTGTTACATTGGAAAAATCATATTAAAGAAATTACCCCGAAACTAAATTAAGCTTGTTTTGCTATTAGATCTATGCAAAAGATAGTAAATATCAATACCTTAAAAACAATTGTACTTTGCATACTTCCACCCGGTAATGAGTTTTGGAATAATATTCTGGGGAAATTCCACAGATAGTATATTTCTATTACAAAAAAGAGTAATTAGAATAATAGTATGTGCCAAATCTAAGGTATCGTGTAGGACTATTAAAAAAAAAACACAAATAATGCCCGTGGCTTGTCAGTATATCTTTTCATTAATAATCTTCCTCGTATGTAATCGTGAAAACTTTGTAACTAATTCAACAGTTCATAGCATAAATACACGTCAAAAAATGACTTTCATACTCCATCGGCAAGTCTATCGTGCTATCAAAAAGGAGTGCGTTATATGGCAGTAAAAATTTTTAGTAGCCTCCCTATCGATATAAAAAATGAAACTCAAAACATAAGATTATTTAGGGCCAAATTAAAGAAGTACCTAATTTCTCACGCCTTCTATTCTGTAGGTGAATTCATGACATTCAATAACACTTCATGAAATTGATACTAAAACTTTGTGTTGTACTAATAGACTATATTGCAAATCTCGTCTATATATTTCGTCTAGACTGTGACTATAAATTAAGACTTTATAATAGTATGAAGTTTTTTGACTTGTTCCATATTCTAGCTGTAAGCAATGTATGAATACCATGGAATGTTAATAAATACAATACAATACAATTGGTAAGGTGCAAACCTGTCTTCAGACAGTTGTCTAAACATTAAAAAACTAGTGACTTTTTCACAAACTAGTGGCAAATTGTCGCTTTAAAATGGCTAAATTGGCATCACTGATTCGACTAGCAATCTATCTCCGCCCTCCTCTCTCCTTTTTCCAAGCAGTTGACAATCAGCTGTTGATGATTCATGAACGCCATATCCTTCAGCATAACTTTCGCAATGACCTAGTTTTTATTACCCAGCCTGGTATGTCGATTTAATTAACTGTGCGGCGACAAATTGGATGGAACCGACATACTCCTTTCTGCTACTTTGATTAGAATCTAGTCGCGTTTTGCATGGATCTACGTTTCTGTTACTGCTCTGATGTTACAGAGATAATGAGGTTCCACAATGTGACTGCGGCTGAATGCGCAAAGGCGGTGGTGGGGGGAGTAAGATAAGTCATTATCCAGTTTTATGAATGTGGGACTATGAGTCAACCGTGGTAACAAACATGCGTTTTGTTCACACTCTAGAAAGGACGAGAAAATGAAGGCCGGAAGTTAAAATTATTATAAAAATAAGATAAAAAAAATAAATTCAAATATCTTGGATCAACAGTAACAAATATAAATGATACTCGGCAGGAAATTAAACGCAGAATAAATATGGGAAATGTCTGTTATTATTCGGTTGGGAACTTTTGTCATCTAGTCTGCTGTCAAAAAATCTGAAAAAAAAACAGTTATATTACTGGTTCTTCTGTATGGTTGTGAAAACTTGGACTCTCACTCTGAGAGAGGAACAGAGATTAAGGGTGTTTGAGAATAAGGTGCTTAGGAAAATATTTGGGGCTAAGCGGGATGAAGTTACAGGAGAACTGAGAAAGTTACACAACACAGAACTGTACGCATTGTATTCTTCACCTGACATAATTAGGAACATTAAATCCAGACGTTTGATATGGGCAGGGCATGTAGCACGTATGGGCGAATCCAGAAATGCATATAGAGTGTTAGTTGGGAGACCGGAGGGAAAAAGACCTTTAGGGAGGCCGAGACGTAGATGGGAGGATAATATTAAAATGGATTTGAGAGAGGTGGGATATGATGATAGAGAATGGGTTAATCTTGCACAGGATAGGGACCAAACAACAAGGAACCTTGGTGCAATAATAACGAATCAACATAAAGAATTTTAACATTTTAATAGTGAATATCTTAGTGTAAGATTACAACACTTCAAGAAAACGAATAACTGCATTTGACCACACAATACGTCAGGACAACCCCAGTGTTCCACAAATTGATGGATAATTGCAGCAGAAAAACAAATTTTAAATGTTAGTAATAAGTGTGTGTTTTTAAATTTTAATCATTAATTGAGTAGCTTAATATCAAAGACGGACATCTGTCGTCTCCATAGTTTTGATCTAGAGGCAATTTTTTAATTCAGTGTTCTTTGTAATATTTAACACGTTTTATTTTATAAATGTAGTGTTAGAGTTTGTATATGGTTTCACTATAACTGGAAATAGCATGAAAAATTGTATGAAAACCACAGTTATCTAAATTTCGATACAGGTCAGATGTCAGTCTTTGATATTAAGCTACTCAATTATCTACAAACAGATTGTTTTATATGTGACATGAAATCACCAGGGTACACATATGTTTCATTCACACAGTTCATGTGCACCTATTTGAACATGTAATTAGGCAGATTTTCATACATTTGAAAATGGCACATTAGTGCCGAAAACGTTTATGTTATAATTAATCATATAATACTAGATAAGTATAGACGGTAAATTTCAATTTTAACATTGTATTTCAACCTGCTTATCGGATAAATCATACAACATGAAATTAATAAACACAGAAGTTTGCGCCTCAAACTTCAAACTTTCATGCTTATGCTTACGTGATTTGCAAACAGAACACAATCGTGGAGCGCTGAAGTATACGACAGAATATGAGGAAATGGCGTCGTTATGTTTCCATGGTTACCAAGTATGTTTGCTGTTATGTTTATGCTCCCATCGTGAATGATAGTATGATTTCTTGATTTTACTGTAACGTTAAGTTAACGCTTACGTTAAGTTTAATTTTTATTTGTGAATGAGCCTTTACATTAACGGTGGTTATGTATGGCTGTGAAACTTGGACTCTCGCTTTGAGGAACAGAGATTGAGGGTGTTTGAGAATAAGGTGTTTAGGAAAATATTTGGGGCCAAGGGGGATGCAGTTGCAGGAGAATGGAGAAAGTTACACACGCAGAACTGCACGCATTGTGTTCTTCACCTGACCTAATTAGGAACATTGAGTCCAAACTTTGCAGATGGGCAGGGCATGTAGCACGTATGGTCGAATCCAGAAATGCATGCAGAATATTAGTTAGGAGGCTGAAGGGAAAAAAGACCTTTGGGAAGGCCGAGATGTAGATGGGAGGATAATATTAAAATGAATTTGAGAAGTGTTTTTTTACAAATTCGAGGAAAAGTTTGAAAATCGAGCAGAGCGAGTTACCCCCACCCCCCAATTTCCTAGACTACAAGCACTTAACAAACGTCTGTTGTACAACATTTTTTGCGCGTTCATGTTTTAAAAATTGCAAATAAAATATATTTAGCATTGAGAATTTAGAGCAATATTATTCCAAAGCCTTCGCAAAACTGCACTAAGTAACAAGTGCACTGTAATGGGTCCGTTTCAGTACCCTATAGTTTTATGTTATGAAGAATGGTTTCCCTAGCAACAAGTTTCTGTATGGGAATTCTAATTTTCAAGGCCTAACAATAAATACAACAAAAACACGATCGTGCAAAAAATTATATTAATATTTGAAGATATCCTCTGTAATGGCTAATAGGACTGTATTTTAGTGTGCCTGTTAGTGATTTATCCTCTATTTGGAGATTTTTTTTTCGCCATTCGCTTATCATGGAATTCATATTATTATCTTTGTTATACTTCGGTCATATCTACCAATTAATACTTTACGTCTCATTTATTTAGCTTTATTTCAGTTCATTCTCCAGTATGGAATTTTAGGGTGGTGACATGCATGTATTTCTAATCTCACTCCACTAATACTTATTCAGAAAAGAATTATTAAAATATGCCTTAATAAACCAATTGATTACTCATCTGAGCTTTTGTTGACTGATTTTAATGTTTTGAAAATTAAACAGATTTATTATATTGCCTTATTAATCTTCATACATAAAAATCTTAATGAATTCAAATTGTATCATCATAAATATGGAACTAAAAGATCCGATTTTATACGACTAGAGGAACCAAAGTGTTTCACAAGCACAGCTCTGAGCCAGGGTACCTACTTTGGTCCAAGTTTATACTACAATAAAATAATTGATAAATACTCAAATTTGGAAAATTTTAGTATCAGAAATTTCAAAAATAGCGTTAGGAATTTAATTTTTAAAGAATATATATTGATTAATATGTATATGTATTTGTATGACTTAAATTGCTAAAATTGAAATTGTATTTTTAAATTTAATTTATTCCTGTATTTTTTTTCTTGTCCCAGTTTGTGTCAAAAACTTATCTTTGTGTTTAGATATCTCCCTGAGCACGAGTTTTTTTACTCCTTCAGGGAAGAACTAAGATTGTATTTTTGTCCATGTTATTTTGTTAACTATATATATAGAAATAGGACAACCTTGTCGAACACCTATGTTAATTAGTTTAAAAGTCAATGATTTTGTCACCATTTTTAGTTGCAATTATTTTTGTATATTCGTAATAATATTAAATACCGATTGTATTACTTGATTTCGAACATTATCTTCTTTTAATACGTGTATTGGGATTTCCGGTCTTTGATCGGATCAAAAACTCTGATATAACTGATATTTAACCCTGTGGTAAATTTCGGTGAAGTCCGGAGGATATATTAGTCAAATCTACTTTCCTCACTACCACGTTGGGGACCCCCCTGGGATCTTTTGAGATGCGAAAGAGAGAATGGTGTGCGGAAAGCAACTAGAAGCTACCGCATTTATCTTAAGAAAAAATGCAAGTGGGCGGAAAATAGGAAAGATTGGAGAATGCTGGGTTTGCAGTGAAAGGCAACACTGAATCCAATAACTTGTCTCTTATTATTGTAGTAGTTGTACAATTGCATTTCTAATTTACGGCCGACAATAGTGTTGAGGATTGCTGTTCGTGCCACTGTATAGTCAAAAACACACTCCATGTTGTAGATCGTAGGTTCCACTTCATGCACGAAAGCTAATATTAACGAGATGTAAGTCGAACGGTTGGAACGTCTGCTTTCCGCGTCCGAGATTGGATCCAAATGCTGATCGAACAAAGATGATGTTTCGCAGGCTTTCTCGAGATACTCCAGTTATCTCTGTAGCTCTATCTATTCGTGAAGAGGTACTAGAGCGAGCACAATAAGCGATATACCCTGTTTGCTGTGTCTTTTCCCTGCTAAAGAGAAAGAGATATAGCACTCACCCTCTATACGGCTACACAATAAGAAGTCGCCATTTAAAAGGGACCACTTGTGTTTTCAACCGTCCACTAAACCGGCTTCCCCAACCTCCACCCACTCTCTGAGACTAGTTACACCACATAGGGTATAGTATCTGTTAACGTCATATAAGGAAATCTTGTATACTTTCTTCTTCCTCCTCTATCGTAGGCATCGGCCCCATACTCTGGCCGAAATTTCATGAGAAAACTCCTTCCCAATAAGGACTCGAACCAGTGAGCATTTCGTGACGTGAGTCCAGGCATTGATGCTTATGACCACGACGCTACGTTGCGAGGATGCCCTAGAAACTACATGACATGGATCATCTAATTTTAAGATATGTCCAGTAAACTTCAGGTTCGGAAAATCTGAAAGTTAGAATTTATAAAACAGTTGTATTACCGGTTGTTATGTATGGTTGTGAAACTTGGACTCTCACTTTGAGAGAGGAACATAGGTTAAGGGTGTTTGAGAATAAGGTGCTTAGGAAAATATTTGGAGCTAAGAGGGATGAAGTTACAGGAGAATGGAGAAAGTTACACAACACAGAACTGCACGCATTGTATTCTTCACCTGACATAATTAGGAACATTAAATCGAGACGTTTGAGATGGGCAGGGCATGTAGCACGTTGTTAGTTGGGAGGCCGGAGGGAAAAAGACCTTTAGGGAGGCCGAGGCGTAGATGGGAAGATAATATTAAAATGGATTTGAGGGAGGTGGGATATGATGATAGAGAATGGATTAATCTTGCTCAGGATAGGGACCAATGGCGGGCTTATGTGAGGGCGGCAATGAACCTTAAAAGCCAGTAAGTATAGTATATAGTAAACTTTAGGTCTGTTGTCCATTGCAGTTTTAGTTGTTCTTGATTCTTCTATATTTTCAAGTTCCAATTTATTTTATACCAACATGATTTAATTTTACATTTTCGATTTATTTTTTTTTTTCTAATACCCTTCTGTTCAAAGTTTGTGGTTAGTACTTTTCTAAAAAATATCTAAAATTGTTCTGTCGAAGTGTCCAGGATTTGCAGTCTTACAGTAAATAAGGTAAAGACATTAAGGCGTTACTTTGTAATTTCTGTTTCCTTCCCCTTTTTTGTTTTTGTTTTAGTTTTTTTTCTCTCACATGTTTAGTATTCTACAGAATAAACTGAATTTATGCAATTTTTGTTCTTTGCTGCAGTGTTTTGTGTCAGACTAAAAATATGCGTATTTTAGAGTTAATCTTGCTATGTTGGTCTGTCATTTATTGCTGTTAGCTCAAATTCTGTACCTAGAAAAACCACTAATTATCTATAGAATTGTTTAAATGTGTGCAAAATTATTTAAATAGATAGCGAATACGCCACATAGAAAAATAAATAGATTAATATTATTAGAGGTTTTGTCCAGAGACCGTAACAGGCCACTAGGCCTAATACCTGCAAGGGCGATGATGATAATGATGAATATTATATTATAATGAAAAATAGAATTGGAAGATAAATATTACTTAGGAGAGAAATAGATGTTCATGATTGGTATAAAGTATTAACTTGGTATAAAAACTATTTTTCATGTGGCGTTTGAGTAAAAAGAGGGAATAAAATCATAGGTATGAAAAATTGTGAAGTCCACATTACGTGAATGTAATTTCTGACATGAAATACACACATACATGTATAGATAGCAAAATATATTGAAGACTAAAATCACTAAAAAGACTAGAAAAGAAAAACAAAAGAAACTTGATTCTAGAATCTTGTGCATGTTGGTATGAAAATAACGAACATCATTTTTTTTTTTCGTAGTGGCTGACCTCTAACAAGCAAACATTCTGTTGCGGGCAGATAAAAATGTTACTTTTTTCTTTCTCCATGTTAATAATGTCAAAAATAATGATAATACAAATTTTGGCCACTCGACCGCAATTACGTGGGCCGTAAAAAATAAGTTCGCCAGAGGCCGTTAATAGAAAGAAAACACAATTTCATTGGAAAAATTTATTGGAACAGACACAACAGTTGTTGAGCTATTTGTCAACATATTCCCCACCGGAACTGAGACATTTGTCATATCATGGGATCGACAGAGAGGTGCTGTCAAACGCTGGTTCTGATCCCAGGCGGAAGACTTCTACGACACAAAGATACAAAAATAGATTGCATGGAATGAAAAATTCTCAATTCCAGTGGGGGGGATATGTTGACAAATAGCTCAACAATTACCGTATCTGTTTAAATAAATCTTTCCATGCAATTGTGATTTTTTTCTGGAAACTGCCCCAGGGAAAATAACATTCTGGACTACCTCGCAATTGCGGTCGAGGGGTGAAAATTTGTAAAAGCACTTCTTTTGGCATTATTAAAGGGAGAGGATGGTATTTTTTTTTTTGGTGAAAAATGAGTAAATTAAAAAAAATTCTTTAAAATACTCTGTGATGTGTGTGGAATGTATAGCATAATATTTTGTGGGTATTTGTGCCCTTACCAGATGTTGAGACGCCATTTTTAAACTTCCTGCGTTATGGATTTTTAAATCACTCGCCCCCTTTTATCGGTAACTTCATTCTTTTGCTACATTGCCAGACAAAAATGGATATAACTTCTGAGCTATTAAAGATACATGCATGAAATTTAGAACACATTCTTTAGACTAGTAGGAAACTTCTCTGTAACAGAATTTTGTTAATTGATTTAATTTTAAAACTACGTCCGTTTGTTTGCAAGAAAGGAAATCAGAAAAGTGTTATTAAATTTTGTTTATTTTACAAGGTAGGAACAAATATCAAAATTCTGTTACAGACTGTAGAGCATGCTTTTGCAAGTACATTGTAAAAAACTGTATGAATCTACCTTTAAAAATGGTTTAGATATATCGGTTTTAGTAAAATCCTGCATTGGGTATATTTTTTTTTTCAAATCTGCGCCCCCAAATAATTTTTTTTTTTTTTTTTCAAAATATTTATTTTTGGTTGATTTTCTACAGCTACATACAAAAAATTAATATTTTACACCAAATAGGAAAAAAGTTTTAAAAAATACCATCCTCTCCCCTTAACATGGTGGAAGAAAAAAAAACTTTTTTTATCTGCCCCCATCAGAATGTTTCCTGAAAGCCTATTATTGGTGTTGGAATTTACTCCTGGAATCAGCGTTTGGGTTTCATGGGGGGTCCCGGTTTCTTGAAGATAATTGCGTTGTCAGCTATCTTTCTCGAGACTTTTTACAACAGATCCGTACCCTATTATCTGTTATATTAGTTGAGATCTTAGCTGGTGAATGGTGCTTCTCCTTTCGGAGAAGTGAAGAATATATGATCGTAATAAATGTGTATATTGCAAGTTAACTTGCCAGATATCTCCATAATGTGGTCTACAGTAATAGATGTGGGTTTTCTTAACCTTGAGGTGGGTAGTCACCTTTGTGTTTCGGCCGGTGTAATGTAGTTGTGCATTGTGTAAAGTCGAAACTAAAATTCCACGTATAGGAGAGATCTCGAGCCCCCGCGGTTTGCTGGGAAATATATTTCACAGCATTTGATGATGGAGAGAAGTTAACAGAGCTAACGACGAGAACTGTTAGGGGTCATTGTTCGAATGAGCGTGAGGTACTGCCACTTTGATGAACTTGGTTCCAGCCTTCCAGAACGCCACCTTGATGAAAGACCATTCCGTAACGATTATACCTGCGAGGAGGAAAATAAGGTTCGACATCACCTTACGTTGAAACAGTATTCGTCATAATCACGTTCATTGCAAGTCTTAAGTGATCATTATCAAGGTATGCCTAGGCCCACTTTTTTCATTTAATCCCCTTCTTAATTATATGAGGATTATAAACCATTAGATATACACTATTAACCTCTTCCCTTACTATATATTTTACCAGTTTTGTGAAAAAAAAAGTGTCATTTTTTTATTTTCGTATAGAGGTAGTTTAATATTGCAGAATCACTTTACATCACTAATTTTCTTACATACTTAAAAATCACTATGAAATAGACATTTATACCTGAGTTATTATCCCGAGTTATCTCGTGCACCTTGATTCCAGCTCTGGTAGTTGTCCCACTTCGATTTTCTCCTGAACTATTTACCAACTTATGTTTTCTTTTATGGATTAATTTATGAGATACAATACCAGTGCTGTTATGAAGGCGTTAAATGTTGCTTGTCGTGTGATAGACTCGAAAGCAGGGTATTACGCACAGTGGCACATTGCATTCCGGACAGTAGTATCTGCTCTTGTGTCGAATTTGATTGTATTTTGAGTCTCTCGCAATACTACACATGAAACACTGTCTGGTTGGTTGTTCTTCAGAGTTCGTGGAATAACTTCTGGACAATGTCTACCTGTAAGCCGAAGTGGGTTGTATTTTGAGTCTGCAGTAGGCCGCCACGAATTATTTTCAGCATTCTGTGAACACTTGTTAGCATGCCGAATCGTCTCCTCGGATATAATATTGATGAGGTCATTATCAAAGAATTTTAAAAATTGAGAGTTATCGTTATCAGAAACAATGTTAAAATTTCAGGGAATGGGGACCTCGGAGGTGCAGAAGAAATGGTGCCAGATGTCTTCTATTCAAACCACTGTCGAAAAGACGCGACATCAACTGATCTGAATTTGTTTGTTGGTCTATAACTTCGTCTTCTGATACCGATATTTCATTTCCTAATCTTCTACAGGAATAGATTTCTGCTCAAAAGTTTCGGAATCACTAACTTGAACCATCTTTACAAAAAAACAGCACAAAAACACTAAACACAAAACAGAAACCGCCCAAAATAACTAGCATCTACTCACTACTGTGTGTGAATTCTATATGAGCATAGAATTCCACTCGCAAGGAAGAAGTACAAAAACATCCCCAGATATAGCAATATCACTAACTTCTGTAGCCATCTAATCAGGAAAAGGTTAATGAAAGAATGGAAACGTATATATTCGGGATATAATCCTTAGCAGCGAAAATGGGACTCAAACGAGTTAAAACTCGAGTTAATAAATTTTGACACAAGTTAGCAACCCGAGTTAACTTGGGTTAATCAGGGAAGTGATTAAACGAAATGCCCTGGTTATGTGGTCAACATGACGTCCAAGAGAAGCGACAAATGTTCAGCGATGGTATGAAGATAAATTTTAATTTGCCTGTCGGTGCTCGAACCAGAGTCAGCCACTGATAGGGCCTCATTGTGCTGCTTGTAAGAAATGTCTAGTGAATTTTGGCTACTAGTCGGGCAGGGTTCCTTTGCGTTCAAAGTCCCCCATTTCCCCTCCCAAATAAAACCAAAGGTTTGTATTGCTCCTCAAATTCAGTCTTCTGTGGGATTTTAGCCCGTGAACTTTGGTTCTAATGGACAGTATACTCGACGAGCGAGGACGAGTAAGACTATACATGGAAATGTCTAAATTAGCAGAAACGTCAGCACTGCACAGTGGAACGGATTACAAATCTAGTGGGAAAAAATATGGACATAATATTGAAACCTACTATAAGTGAATGTTCTCGTTGCCAAACTTTCAGAACGGCCCCGAGGTTCACTCAGCCTCCTATAAAATTGAGTACCGGGTCTTTCCCGGGGGTAAAAGGCGGTCAGAGCGTGGTGCTGACCACACCACCTCATTCTAGTGCCGAGGTCATGGAAAGCATGGGGCTCTACCTCCATGCCCCCCAAGTGCCTTCATGGCATGTTACGGGGATACCTTTACCTTTTTTTTACTATAAGTGAATGTTATGTGATTCTAGACTTACATTGAGGTAGATATTAAATTGCAAAGTGTCTTCACAACTCTGTGGATTGAATCACTAAGTTTAAACGTTACAAATAATGGACCTAATAGAAAAATATATGATTATCCTTTGCTTTCATCGTTTCATCTGCTTTTTTTTTTCTTCCGAATTTCTAGTCCTCCTTATTATGATAATTGTTGTCTATTTATTCTAATTCTTCTTCTTCTTCTGGGTGGTCTTTGATTAAATATTTTTTTCATGTTCATTCAAGAGATTGTTCACCTATTCAGATAGAGATTCTTGCTTCTTGTTGAGAAAGGGAGTATTGCTAAATATTACAAGGTTCGGTGTTGCAAGAAACTGGTTAAGAATAGGCTATTTTGCATTTTTTTTTTTTGCATGTTCTTCAGGGAAACCTCTCGACATTCTTATGTCTAGCCTCTTGTGCTTCTTCAGTTAACATTCTTATTGATAAGGCGGCTGATTGGATTTTATCTGTCATGAATGAGAACTTATGTACATTGACCAGCATGTAGTACCATGCAATGTAGTCGTAGGTAGGAACAGATTTCTTTTATCGCGTGTAAATGAAATAAAGGCCTCAAGATTAATGGGAAAGCCGTTTGATATTGCGAGCAGAATGGCTTAACATTTTCTTAGTAATAATTAGGTCTAGGATTTTGATGAAATTGCGTCTTTTTTCTATTAAGCCAGAAACATAGCTGCTTTAGTATTTATATGTTATGTGATAAACTGTTTTAAGACACATTTGTTAGGGCTTTTTTTTTGCCTGTTTCAGCTCATAAGAGCATTTTTTGTTTTATTCGGACATTTTTTAGGCATTTTCATTTAATTTTGGCCCTAAATCCCCATTATTAATGTAAAATAATGTTTATTTCTTTTGATATTTTCTCTACATATTTTGTCCATTAATACCCATTATTTTTTATAATATTTTAATCGTTTTTCTACACAAATATTGCCCTTTTAACGTAGTACATCCCATGTAATGGATCAGTCCAACCACTCCTTCAGTATAGACTCCTCTATACCTGCTAGTTACTTTCCGGATAAGAGTGGCCTTGTGGTGGACTACATGAAACTACATCAGGTAAAATAATTAATTAAAGTGTACTACTTAGAAAAAATTGTGTAAAATTAAATAAACTTAAATGTTAGTACTAGAATTTAATTTAATTACTAGTCTAAATATTAAGTAGTACAAAACCTCTTTTCCTACTAAGCCAATTATGTAAGATCAATTTTTAGGGCATTTTAAGGGCACTTTTAGGTCATAAATGCATGGTTTTTAGGACATTTTTTCATGATTTATAGGTCATCAAACTCCTAGCCCTAGTAATAATACTTCATTCACGAAAATAATTCTGGATATTTGAAAAATTTGCGTGCTGTGTAGCCATAATATGTATATCTACCCCTCGCTATAGGACGATCAACTGAATTCACCTGTCACCTTTAAGGTATATTTTAATAACGAAATATAAGCATGGAAACATAAAATATTTATTTATTTATTTCATCAGTCTTTGTTCACGTCATGGCGAATTAGATGTGTTCCAGTTTTTAGCCCGCCATCACTCTCTAAAATATTAATCCAAAAAGCACGTGTGTGTCAATCCAAGGGATAAAAGTAAAGCACAACTCTTAATCCGCATGCGTCAGTGTGATTTGATATTGGTTTGCGCTTGATCTGAAAGTTTTCTGACCGTTAGGAAATGGTTTGATGACTGATATGCTGCAAGAACAGGTGTTTTAATCAGCAAGTAGTCAGAACTGTGAAGTCTATGACCAGGGCCAGAAAGTTCATGCATTTGCATATATTTTCCATCGACTATAATTAATTGGTGATTATCTTCACTAATCATTAACATTTAAGCTTATCAAATCAAATTTGATGTTGCATATATTTACCTATTTTGTTTCTTTCTATACCAGTAGAATCAGAAAATACCCGAACTTCGGGCGACAACGCCATGCTCTGTAGGCAACTTCTCTGCCTTGTCCATGTGGTATATGGCCTGCTCTCCAGGCGTATAGACTCAGTGTGCCGATTGATCAAAGGGGAAGGTAATGCTTGAAATGTTCTCGTAGGGTCTCGTACATTTCGAATTTCTTCCTGAATGTCGAACTGTCAGCAAGGGGACGTATGTTGCAATTCTTCGACGTCTTCGTGATGCAGTTCGACGAAAAAGATCCAATTTGTCGCAAGGACAATCATGACATTACCCCAGCACATCGTTCGCTCTTTGTAAGCGAATTCCTCGCAAAACACACAATACCTGTCCATTCACAGCCACCATGTTCTCCAGATCTTGCTGCAGCTATTTCCAAAGGTCAGATCCCTACTCAAGGGATGGCGGATTGCGTCTGCCGAAGAGGTGCTGCTGGAAAGTTTCGAGAAGTGGTATGGACGCTCGCACAAGTGTGTCTCTACCCAGGGGGCGTACTTTGAAGGTGGTGGTGTGTAAATGGTTACACGTTACCTGCGACAAAAGTATCTACATGTGTTCGGTTACTTTTTGACTACTGGTATAACGGCATATTTCATTATATTTGTATTACTGTGGCATATTTTCGTGTTTAAGCTCATTGAAGTTGATTTTATGTTGCATGAAAATGCATAGTTTGGATTTTAAAAATAAAAGCATCGCATTATCTATTTGAAAACTGGTATTGAGTGAAGTTATTATAATTATTTTTATCAGAGAAGTATTGAAAGTTTTGCTGCACGTCTAACAAATCTCACTGCACAGTAGTGTGCTGAGTATGCCGATCTAACAATAAATGTAAGAACTTTCTTGTGTTACATTTTAACGTACCTTGTTAACATGTTTCGACCTATTTTCGGTCATCTTCGGAACTGGTCGTTGTTGGTCTTGGCTCCTCTTGTTTCCTGTGTGGGTGCGTTCGTAGTGTAGAGTCAAAGAGTGTATGTGTTTTGAAATTGAGTTGTGTTGAGAATATCGTTGGGGTGTGTTTTCGTGTGTCTGTATATTTCATATTGTTCTAGTGTGTTGAGTTTCTGGTTTTTTGGTTGGATGTGCAGTATTTCCATGTCTGTGTTGATGTCTTTGTAGGTGTGGTTGGCATTTCTGATGTGTTCTGCATATGTGGAGGTGTTTTGTAATTTTGTTATGGCTGTGATGTGTTCTTTTTAACGTGTTTGAAATGATCTGCACACACAAGAAAGTTCTTATCATACATATTCCGAAGTGATACAGTGTTAAAAGTTGTGTAATCTAGATGTCTAATAAATGTAAGTTTAATCTCATCTAGTTCGATCTATAATGTTATTTCTTTTATTAATTATTATTTATTAGTGATACCAAGAAATGTAGAATTTTATTAGTATATATATTTTATCGGCATATTTTAAGGTTTTTAAATGCATACTTGCATGCATATTTTGTAAGTTTTTAGGGCATAAACTTCCTGGCCGTACTCATGACGGTTGGAAACTTTGAAAACTGCTGCAGAAACTTGTGTAACTATTTTCTATGAACGTAAAAATAACATATTTTTTATAATTCAATAACATTGATCGAATTTTCGGACCAAATTTAATTTACAGGTGTATTGGAATAGTGAATCTTAAAATAGACTCGGAATGAACCAAAATCTATTGTTGTTCAGTACAGAAATTAGATTCCTTAAAGGGAAGCATTAGGATATACTCAATTATCATAAAAGACGGCAATAGTGCATATCATATAAGTGAAATTAATAAATCTTTGTTCGGTTTTGACAAAATTGAAATGCGCATAACTAGCAAACATTCCGCAAGGATGTCCAAACTAAGTTTTTAAAAACCAGCCGAAGAAACAGACTAAATTGTAAGTTTGGAAAGTTCCTCCAAGTGGGACTATTTTGTTGTGGAATACACGTAAGCAGTGATAAACGATTAAACTTAATTTTGTGGACTGATTTGAAAAGTAAGGATTTGCTAGAGATTAAGCTGTACAGTAATGTATTAGTTCAGAACAATTTATCTTTTTTCGCATACGTATCTTCTGATTAAAAAAACTGAACACAATTATATAGAACACATTTCCGTGTGACTACGTAATCTTATGAATCGTCAGAGTACTTTCTGGGAACCTTGTTTATTATCAAGAATTCAACACGTGTAGACTTCCTGAAAACTTAGATAACGTTATCACATTTACGTATTGCGTGAGTCTACAAGGATAAGACTTCTGCAAGGAACAAAGCATTTTGCCTTATTCACAACTCTACCAGCCAGACACATCACTTGCAAGTAAGTTTCCTGTGAGAAATAAGTTGCTAGCTACGGTCAAGAATTTTTATTGTTAAGCGAATCAAGGACACCTTTATCGTATCTCGAAGGTGAAACAAAGCATTGAACAGAGCATTTTGCAATCTGCGCTATTGCTTTGTCTAGACATATGCCTTTATCCTGTTCGACTCTTGTTTCAGCGCAAATACTGTACACAATTCTTGCCTGATGAAAATGCTACGAATGTAAAAAAAAATTATTTATCCTTTGGTTTATTTTTTTAAGTTTCTTACAGAATGCTCAATATGCAAATCTGTATTAGAAGTTTTAGTATACGAGATGTATACGCTATATATACAAAAGAAAGTCTTAATATAGTTTGTTCGAATCTCGGTAGTTTCCCTGCAGTTGACGATAATTTGAGTTCTATATTTTTAGAAAAGATAGTAGTTCAAATTATAAATTGATTGTATAACACTAAATGCGCTGATCGATGAATAAATTATTTGTGTGTATTGGAATATGATAAAAGACAAACGAATTCATTGTTAAAAAACAAATGAACACTGTGATGATATTGTTGGCTGATATCGTCTATAAATTAATTAGTAGCCTATTAATAATTATTGTTTAATACTGTATTTATTTCTGACAAACTATTCAATGATTTGTTTATTAATGAGTTAAGAGAATTTAATTGTAGAGGTTATTATTTCCTTATTTTATTTAAATTTTCAACTATTGATATCAATTATTATGCTAAATTCTGGTTTTAAATAATTGGAATATTACATTTGCTTTAGTGCGTCGTTCAGGAAAAACATTATTGATCATGTTAATAAACAAGAATGTGTTTCTGAAGAATTCTACATTTTTATTACCCGTTCTGAAAACATTTAATGGACCTACTTTTCTAAGTTTAAACTTGAGAATTTCGAAAAAGGTTTTTTGATTTTTTTCGTTTGGGAACACATCTCAATGACCAGTAAAATTTTCGTTATCTCTTTTGTTTACATCCTGTATTGATCTTGCTATTAGTCCGGATTGCGGTGTGATATTCTTATTTATTGCCGAAGTAATGTTTTTTTCAGTTATTGATTGGTAATATTCGTGTACGATGTGTTAATATTGTGAGAAAAGTTCATTCTAAGCACTTACAAGTACTCAAATGATGTATCTAAAAGCAACGTCCTCTAAGGCTTTCTTTGTTGTAGTAGTAGGCTAGTATGAATTGCATAGCAAAATAAAGAATGAACCTTATCACAAGCGGTCATTGCTATCCGTTTGTTGAACCTTCTGTCGGACAATAACACTCCAAGTGTGAAAGAAGGATAAAAAAAACTGGTTAGCGAATGTCTGTAATTCGCGTCACAATGAAAATTAGCGTTTAGTTTAGACCTTTATTTTAAACGTAGAAAGCGGCGCATCCAAAGTTCATTGGACAAAGCGGCAGAGTCAAGTTAGCAGCATTCCTGAACCCAAGTCCAAATGATGACAGGGTAAACCTTGACTGTGTTGCCAAGTTGGCGAAGAAAATTGTGTTGGCCGTCAAGAACTGCGTCATTCGCCGAAACAGGGTCGTTTCTCGTAATCGTGTTGCTCGTTTCTTTGTTTCTAGTAAGTGAAACACACCTCCACATTCTGTGCGAACTTTACGTGTTACGATTGTTTTTAACGATTGCAATTTTTGGAATGCGAGTTTGAGGTATGACAACAATGTTACAGGCCACGACCTTGAATATTTGAGGAGTGTTGAACCTTTCCTTCGCCGGGCTAGTTCTATCGGAGCTTGAAGTACCGTCTGGTGTCATTGACCGTGGGAAGTGACGCGTTTCTGTTGAACCATTTCTTTTTATTTTTCTTGTGGTTCCCCTACTTTGAGGCAATTAGTAACCAACGTAAGTAATAATTAGTCTTGGTGTGTGTAATAAAAATCTAAAATGTGTCTTAATTGTGAGGTTTAAAGTACAATTTATATGTAGCTCAGGATCAAGTACGAGAGAGAAGGGAGTCGAAAGAATTCAAGATCAGTAGGGGTGGAATTGCATTTGGGGTGGTACACGTGTTTCAAACGGGGTTCTCAGGGGTGAGTGCATGGAGTACGGGTTGAAGTAGGAGGGGATTGGGAGGGGGAAGCTGGTCGCATCCATGGTTGCCGTGCTTGAAGGGGGGAAGAGAAGGGACATTTAATGTGTGGAGTGTCTGTAGTGCGGTGGAAAGTAGCGGTGGATTTTATTGAGAATTGTCGAGGGAATACTAACATTTCTATGTGCTGATCAATGTAAGTTTCTTAATGTGATAGTCGTGTGTGCGGCAGTTTTTTAGGATTGGTTTTATGTGGCTTCATTGTGCTGGTTTTTCCTTCAAAGTGATAGTTCGGTCGGAGCCAAGGCCATCTTGAATGAGACTTGTCGACTATGTGTGAAGTATTTCGTATAATGTTTTTCTGCCGTTGATATTTCTTCGCAGTTGAGTTGTAAAGTGATTGTATTTACTGGATTTAAATAACGCGATTGAAATAATTGTTCGTAATGAAAGATGTGTACAAAATATCGATCGGCGTTCGTCCCTTGGTAGTGAATATTCAAAGATGGCGACTGCATATTTCTGCGCTTGTTCGTTGTGTGATTTCTGTCCATTGAGTTATTAGTTCTGGTTTTTTAGTTTTGTAAATAATTTAATTGTGCTTTCCGGAATATTCTTTTCTCTTGCATAATTGTAAATAGAGAGAATTGTGGGTACGAGGCCGCCGTGATTTGGGCAGTGGCTTGCCAATTTGGGGGTGAATGAACTTGATTTCCTGCATGCAGGTTCACGTAGTATGTCCGTTATATATTTGAAGTGCTATGACCGTATTGTTTATCAACCAGAGTTCTATTTTTAGTAATTATTCGCTCACTGTTTATGTTTCAGCTTCCCAACCCCATTTCTCCTAAAGTGAAACTTGTTCATTGTCTTGGGGGCCGACACACAAGCAACAACGGACGGCCCTAGAGGACCGGGGGGTGCTTCTCGTGTCTTAGGAGGAAGGTGAGTCGGCCTCTCTTTAATGGCCGCATTATTCAGGTAAACGTTATATTCCACGTTTCTTTCAAAATGACATTTACTTCCTATTCGATAGGCCTAATTCAGTGTGAGGTGTGCTTGAGATTGTTTATAAAAATACATAGACATTACCAGCTGAAAAGACTAGGAGGCCATCATTGACAGACTTCGGACATGCCTATATTTGTGAGAAAGGGCGTCAATGAATAACAAGTGAAGTACTATAGTGTAGACTGATAGTAGATGTATACGGATACTTTGTTAGTGTAAAAATCGAACGTTTGTACTTTACAGAGGTGTTAGTAAGTTCTTGATTTTAGAAGCTTTTTCTTTTAATTTGCAGTTCTGGTTTTTTGAATTAAACAGTTGACAAAATCAAAGCCTAAACGGTATTTTATCAAAAACATTCTATTGGTAGCCTATAGGGCTGTTGGTCTACCTATGCAGGAGTAGATAATAATATAAAAATTTGTATACATAATAAGTAATAACCCTTAGTCATACAGTAACAGGCCATACTTTGAACCCTGTGAGAACTATTTCCCAAGTTCGAGCTTTGTGAAGTTATTAGTAAGGGTAATGAGAGTTGTTCAAAGAAGTTCAAAATTTATGTACATAATGACCTTGCCCATACAATAACAAATCATAGTTCAACCAAGTGAAGGTATTGTTTCCTGAGTTAAGAGTCTTGTAAAATTATAACTAACTTATAATTAGGATGTATATAAATTTTGAAATTTTTTTTTAACAACTCCTTCATACCCATACTAATTACGAAAAATTTCAGTATATGGATTCTTCATTGTCAGTTATATCTTAAAATATTAAAAAGAGCAGATTTCCTGCGTTTGTCGAATGCGCATCATCATGCTTACGAAAAGGCACTTTTCAGTGCCAATAATTTATTTTGTGTGCACAAGGTTGGAATTTTGAAGTAAGAGGGGAAAGCAAGGAATCCGTATTCTGAAATTTATCCCTAACCTAACTTATATAATTAATTAATTTATAAATCTTCTCACCATTCGTGAGCTGCCACAAGGGACAAAGAGTACTTAACCATATAAATGTTTACAGGTTCATTGAACCAATGATTTTGTTTTAACAATGAAAGGTCATTATGTATATAAATTTTGACATTTTTTGAACCACTTATTCACAGGTGGAACCAAGAGCTCTATATCAATCTTTCATTCTAACAAATTTAACAGTAAGTTAGTACCATAATATCAACAGGTCCAAATAAATTTAAAATTTATTAAACTATTTCTATTAACATACAGCAGATAAGGACATGTACTTACAGGTACAAGACATAGTATTTTTGGATGCACATCTTTGGTAGTGTCGAATCTTTGAAATATTTTAGAATCAAATGCTAAATCGTTTGAAATGATATTCCAGATATTGGAAGTTTCAGAATTACTATTTTAGTTGTCCATTTCGCTTATTAGTTATTTTGTCTGAGTTTAATTCCTTGCTGGCCTCTTTCTTTAATTAAAACAGTAGGTACCGGTATGTTTATTCTGCTTTTCATGTATTAGAACTAAAATTTCATGTGGTTGCCCACTGTAGTAGGTGTATGTATTCAAGATAATTTATCTCGTGCTAACTTAAAATTTCAGAATTTTAATTTAGAGGTATTTTATAACAAGCCTTCGTTGTTAGAGAAAGAAACAGAACTTCCATTTATTTCTCAAGTAACTGTGAAGAATATGATGTATAATTTCCTAAAATTTATAGTTGACTCTCATTTTTGCAACTGTTCGAAAACAGTTTGAATTCACAGGTCATTGAACACAGAGATACGTTCAACATTAAATTATCTTTATTTACGTCAATGAATAGGTAAGAGACATTAGCTTTTGAGAGAGATGATATTTGAGGAAAACGTGTTCACAGTATAATGTGTCAGTTGTTGATTGGTTGGTCTCTAATGGCCAGCCTTAGATATCATTCCATTCTTTCATTCAGTCGTCTCCTTGCTTCCCAATGTAAACTCGTCATTTTACATGCTTTGGGTTCATTTTGTTCACTATAGGTGATGGTTTTTATTCGTCTTTTAAGTCTTCTTCATTGCATACTATGTTGCATTGGTCTGTGTTTGCGGTAGTGTACCTGTGAGATAGAATTTTGTACTTCGTGATTGTTTACTTCTTAGATTTAAACTACTTCAGCATTTGGCCAAAATATTTTATATATTTATTTGGTGCTTAGAGCATGACAAATTAATTACCCCCCCCCCCGCGTTCCACAAGCATTAGATATTCAGACCTGTTTCAACGTCAAAGAAAACTTATCTTGATTGACACAAACTATGGAGTTGACGCTCAAGACTCTATAACCTACAGCAGTGGTTCCCGAAATTTTTGAAGGTGCAACCCACTTTTGGACGAGACTTTGTTTGCGATCCCCCTCATCATACCAGTACTTAACCTCATTCGAAGAATATAAATTCCTGAAAAATCGAAAACAACGATAATCTTACTCAAAACCAATGTACCCCACCCAACTTCTAATGTATCGGAACCTGCAAGAAATATCGAAACCTATCGAAATATGCAAACCTATTTTCCAATTCTCTTTGGCTTCTTAGATTAGTCTTTCTTGCTGATATATTTTTCGAACAAACATTTTGAATAGTATAGTTTGTACAGCCAGAGATGAAGTCTACGTACTTACAAGGAAGCTTTATTTCTGTTCGACATCACTTGATAAAAAGAAATTAGTTTCATTCAAGTGTACTAAAAAAACTGATGGGAAATTCAGCTACATACTGTATGATACGACAAATACAGAGTTTCTTTTTTGCGGACATACAATTAAGTTTGCACAATTCCAAACTACAGCTTTTTGAGTATATCCCGGAAGCAATGGGACAGTTACATATGGATACTGAATCTGTTCTTTTTTTTTTTTACATAGATTACTTTCAACTGGCTAAAAAAAATTGAAAGACTCTATGAAATATGTACCCATTGATGAAATGTTGAAACTATATTTTTCGAGTTTAGAAAATAAGCTTTTAAATTATTTATAGCATTTTTAACCTATTATTTATGCAACTCAAGTTTCTCGTGTATGATTACCATCCAAACAAAACCGAGGAAATTTTTTGAACTTGAAAATGTCATTGTGATTGCATGGAATATAGACTTCAGATTTAAGAAGATATTCCTGAAGAAGTGGCACATTCATCGCATTAATAAATTTTTTACTTTGTAACTACGTACTGAATTTTTTTTATATTCATGTTCAGCGTTGTGTATATTTATGTTTCTAAATACAACAAAAAGTCCACACCTGTGGAGTAACGGTCAGCGCGTCTGGCCGAGAAACCAGGTGGCCCGGGTTCGATTCCCGGTCGGGGCAAGTTACCTGGTTGAGGTTTTTTCCGGGGTTTTCCCTCAACCAATATGAGCAAATGCTGGGTAACTTTCGGTGTTGGACCCCGGACTCATTTCACCGGCATTATCACCTTCATCTCATTCAGACGCTAAATAACCTAAGATGTTGATAAAGCGTCGTAAAATAACCTACTAAAAAAAATACAACATAAATGTATGTTACTAAGGCATTTTTGTTTAATTTTTAAATCATCTCGCAACCCCCCCCCCCCCTCCTCCAGTTCTTTACAGGACCCCACTTTGACTTACAGTTTTGTAGTGTGAGAGTTTTATTACATGTTTTCATTGTCAGATTCATAGCAGTTCAGTTCGTCTTTTTTTTTTTTCTGTTAATTGATTTTAATTGTATTTAGGCCTACTCTTTTGTTTTCACCTGGTATGAGGAAATGACCAGCAAAGGAAGATAGATTAGAAATGTAAGCTCAATTTTGCATTTTTTTCTTAGTTCCCTGCTTTGTATAAAACTGAGAGGATATCTTGTTTTATTGTAAGTGTAACGTACATTTACCGGAATTTAATTTTATGTTAAATTCACTTTCTCTTCAGTAACAGCAGTTCATTTTGTATGCACATATCTCTTGGTGAACCATTATCATTAAAACATTAATTAAACATCTATATGGGTCTAGGAAGAGGGGGAGCTTCGTCTAAAATATCTTATTATCCTACATGGCATTCTTCGTATTTTTGCGATTTTTCCATGATCGAAATCGTTGTGTACAGTATTGTCAGTTTCAAAATGGTGGTGTAATTTCTTACACTAGCTGACTTACTTACAAATGGCTTGTAGAGAACCTGGAGATCAATTGCTGTCCTCACATAAGCCCACCATCGGTCCCTATCCTGAGCAAGTTTAATCCAATCCCTACCATCATACCCTACCTCTCTCAAATCTGTTTTAATATTATCCCTTGTACGTCTCAGCCTGCCCACAGGTCTTTTTCCCTCCATTCTTCCAACTAACATTCTATATGCATTTCTGGATTCGTCCATACGTGCTACATGCCCTGCCCATCTCAGCTTCTTGCACTGTTAGTTCTAATTAGGTAAGCTCCATGAAATGTGCTTGAATTTTCTGTTGATTGAATAGTAAGTCCTCAGAGAGGATCATGCCTATTTGAAAATACATTTTGGACGAACTACTTTTTGAGTCCAAATTCTAATATGTTGGAAATGTTTTTCTTCCAACTAATGGATTTCGTACAGTCCACATGACTTGTGGCATACCACTTTGCAGTGATGGAACTCGTTTCAATGATGCATTCACCCGCATCTTGATCTGTTAGGTAGGAAGAGGTGAGAAAAATTAAATTCAGTGAAATGTGTTCCCAATGGGTCAAGTTTGGATTAATAGAAATAATAAAAAGACAGTTTCGTGAATAAAAGCAATTATGGTATAATAATATAATGAAGTAAATCACGTGTTGATGTGAGAATTCTTTAATAATTTTGTTTTTAGAACACCTTTCTGGAGTATACTATCTGGTTTAACAGGGTCCAGCTTAATGGGGTTTTACTGTAGTGTGATGCTAAGGGAGTGGAAATGATTTGCTGTCTCCATGGAAATGCTAAAACATAGTTAAAAGAAAATAGTGGATTTTGATTACGTAGTCTGTAGTTTGATATATCATGAATTGAGAATGTTGAATATATATTTACTTATGACTTTCAAGGAACCTGGAGGTTCATTGCTGCCCTCAATAAGCCCGCCATCGATCCCTTTTCTGAGCAAGATTAATCTAGTCTCTACAATCATAACCCACCTCTCTCAAACCAATTTTAATATTATCCTCCCTTCTACAGTTCAACCGCCTTTAGTCGAATATATTACGTTCAAAATATTAAAATAACGTATTGTTCATTATCCCTTAAATATTGAATGATACAGTAGGTTTCGTCAAATAAAACAGTAGAATAAAAATCAAACTTAGAATTAGCCTAAAATATTCGTTTAGAGAATAAAATGACCTAGCAAGTAACTGTTTAATTTTCTGCTTGAATGCTAGTATAGTCAAATTTCTGATTTTTATAGGCAGCATATTAAAAATCTTTAAACCAGTATTATGCAGAGTTTCTACGCAGATCAGTCCCAGGTAGTAATGTTCCTTCGGCTTAATGATGGTAGTGCTCGCCACCTGTCCTGAGGAAGCTAAGCAGTAAGGAGTGGAGTGGGACTGGTCTGGATAGGGAAGTGTGCTTGGACCTGTCTTACACTGAAATACCACATAAAACTAATCTGACTTGTCCGTCAGTTCAACCGTACATTACAAGTAAAGACATTGCTTGTTTCGTAACTATGTACATAATTTTTAACCGAATATCATTCCTCATTATTCTTATTAATATTCTTACAACGTTCTTCTGCAATAAAAGAATTTCATTTATGGAATAACTATTGCCATAAATAAACAGGCCATGACGAAAAATAATTTCAAATAAAGCAAAATAAATACTTCACATAAAATACAGAGGAACTTTATGCACCAGACTACTCATTAAGAAATATCAAAAATATATACACACAAATATGGTTCCTTTGTTATCAGTCAATCTTCTTAATGCATCCAGCTGTTTGCTGACAACATAAGGTCCATTGTATCTTTTCAGTTCTTGTTATTACTTCCTTTGTTATAAAATATGGAGACTGTAGTACCATATTGCAAACAACTGGGATATTTGTTGAGCAAGACATTTACAATCGTTGGCAGTTGCAAGGATATGAGAAGTCCAATAGAATTTAGTACACTGATATAGATGTATTAATAATCGAATGGTCTGTACATGCCTTTGATAGCAAAATTGAATAAGGCATACCTGCCGTCATTAAATTTAAACCAGAAATAGGAGAGATTCGACAGCCAAATATCTTCACGATAAACCTGTTTCATTAGTGGAAGGGGGGGGGGAATATTAGTGCAAAGTCGCCAGTGAGGAAGTGTTGATATGAGTCTAGAAGAGATTAACAAACTAAGATTATTTATATTTAAATCGTATGTAACTTCTATGAAAAGTCAGTGGCAAGCATTTCAGAAAACACAAGTGAGAACCTCTGTATTAAAAAGTAAATATACGCATTGCGTACTATCCTATTCCTGCGCAATATTTTGGAATTAGTGTTTTTGAATTGTGAACTGACTGTTTTTTGATTGATCATTGTCATTTGACAGAAATGTTAGTTTTGTGAAGTTTGTGTAGCGTATATTCTTCCGCTTGTTTGTTGAGGAAGTGTGTTGTATAAAAAATTAATTCGATTGACTTGGAAAGACCATAAATCACAAGGAAATTATTTTATTAATTGCAGGGACGAATCTCGCTCCCTTTCCACAAAGCGGCGCTGGATCCCTCCTTCAACCGTAAGACGAGATGCACTCACCCCAGAAAATCGCAATGATCTCATTTTCCGTAAGGTGAGTGTCAACTTCTTCAGTAAGATCTAAAAATATAGTATCTAAGAACATCTTGGACCTACTGATCTGGTACACACCCATGGAGTAACAGCGCGTCTGGCTGCGAAACCAGGTGGCTCGGGTTAGATTCCCAGTCGAGGCAAGTTAACCTGGTTGAGATTTTTTCCAGGGTTTTCGCTCAACCCAATATGAGCAAATGCTGGGTAACTATCTATCGGGTCCTGGACTTATTTCACCAGCATTATCACCTTTGTCATTCAGATAGTAAATAACCTAAGATGTTGATAAAGCATCGTAAAATAACCTACTGATCTGGAGCTGTGCTCGGGTGTGGTGTGAGCTGATTATCTGGCTTGTGGTTTTTCCCAACCCTAAGGCAAATGCCAGATGAGCTATAGTGAATTCTAGGTCTCATCTCATCAAATACCATCTCTCTGTCACTAGTTTCATCTACACTAAATGATCTAGTAGTTGATACACCATTGTTAAAAACCAACTTTAAAAAATCTTGGAACAGTTATTTGTGTCATTTTTTTTAATATTTGACTAATATTATAAAGTTTTTATTTTTCTGTAGTACAAAATAATATTTTCTTCTTTTTTTGCACAATGATTTGGTAGTGCTGCTGTAGTGAACTTTATTACTTTCGTTTGTAAGTGGTAAAACAATTTACAAAAGTAGTTTGTTTCCTACTTGTCACTGTTACACTAGAATGCGTAATTTCTGACTTGCACTAATGGTAAACTTTTTCTACAACACTTTTTTCCCCTCTCTCAGGTGCGGGGTATACTCAACAAGCTCACCCCAGAGAAATTCCAGAAGCTGAGCGATGATTTACTCCAAACAGAACTTAACTCAAGTGTGATTCTCAAAGGAGTTATATTGCTGGTATGTATTTGTCTTCATGTATGAAACTTAGACTAAAATAATTAGATAATATGGGAACAGTATCTCGCATATGGTCGAAGAAAGCCACACAGGCCCATGTGGAACTGAGGAGATCTTGTTTTTAGTAAGTGAATGATGAACACCGTAGAGCGATCGGTTTGGAAGTAAATCCCGAAAAGACAAAGTATATGATTATGTCTCGTGACCAGAATATTGTACGAAATGGAAATATAAAAATTGGAGATTTATCCTTCGAAGAGGTGGAAAAATTCAAATATCTTGGAGCAACAGTAACAAATATAAATGACACTCGGGAGGAAATTAAACGCAGAATAAATATGGGAAATGCGTGTTATTATTCGGTTGAGAAGCTCTTATCATCCAGTCTGCTGTCCAAAAATCTGAAAGTTAGAATTTATAAAACAGTTATATTACCGGTTCTTCTGTATGGTTGTGAAACTTGGACTCTCACTCTGAGAGAGGAACATAGGTTCAGGGTGTTTGAGAATAAGGTGCTTAGGAAAATATTTGGGGCTAAGCGGGATGAGGTTACAGGAGAATGGAGAAAGTTACACAACACAGAACTGCACGCATTGTATTCTTCACCTGACATAATTAGGAACATTAAATCCAGACGTTTGAGATGGGCAGGGCATGTAGCACGTATGGGCGAATCCAGAAATGCATATAGAGTGTTAGTTGGGAGACCGGAGGGAAAAAGACCTTTAGGGAGGCCGAGACGTAGATGGGAGGATAATATTAAAATGGATTTGAGGGAGGTGGGGTATGATGATAGAGACTGGATTAATCTTGCTCAGGATAGGGACCGCTGGCGGGCTTATGTGAGGGCGGCAATGAACCTTCGGGTTCCTTAAAAGCCATTTGTAAGTAAGTAAGTAAGAAAGAATGATGAACACCATTCTTTAGCTGCTAAACCATGTAGGGGAGGATTTAGGTTCTCATTTACTCGAACTATTCTGAAATTGTGAGGAAAATGTCTTTCATCTCTCCATTTTGATAGTTAATAGCTTTTATCCATAACTTTGGTCTCTTATTTACTAGAATGTTTATACACATTCTCAGAAGGTTATTTTTACTTCATTTACATACAGGTAACCAGCTAATCACAGTTATGTTCCCTTGTGCATTAAGTGGTCTCTAGGAAATATTTCTCTTGATGGAAAGTTTATTTTATCATGGTTGGTAGAGGCATGATTCTTGTAAGAGGTGCAAGTAAGAAATATGTAGGAAACACTAAACTGTGGATCATAAGTTAATTTTCTTTTTTCCTCATCAAAGTGCCATATGCTTTTTGAGTTATTTCTTTGCTTTAATATAGACGTGTTACTTGATTTCATACATTGTTTCAATTCTGTATTTAATGACTTTATGGTGGACGTAATATTTTAAGCATTGAACTGTTGCAGATCTTCGAAAAAGCCCTCGATGAGCCCAAGTACAGTTCTATGTACGCACAGTTGTGCAAGAGGCTCTCAGAGGAAGCTCCAAACTTTGAACCACCAAACAGTCCCTGTACCTTCCGTTTACTGCTTCTGAACAAGTGTCGTGCTGAGTTTGAAAATCGTTCCAAAGCATCTGAAGCATTTGAACATCGCGATGGCCCCCTGGCGCCGGAGGAGGAGGAGCGACGGCAGCTCGCCAAGCGGAAAATGCTTGGAAACATCAAGGTGAGGATAAGTTTTTATTTAGTAACCTATCATGTTCATTTGATAGGCTCTATAGGGTTGGAGGTTGTACTACTTATTGAGCCACATGGGTGGGAGAACTGTTAATTGTACAACACAAGTACCTGGACTACAGTATCAAATTTCTCATATTAGGAATTGTTAACATTTGCACTATTAGAAATATGTATGTTGTTGTTTTCTAATGCCAGACATTTGACAATAAAGTCATTTGACCTCTTGCACTCCAATATTTTTCAAAGATATTGTCATGGTCAGCCATTGAAGCACAGATATTAGTTAAATGGCAAGTTCTAGCTGATTTAAGTGAACACCATATTTTAACGTTTTGGTGGCTACTTCATTCACACACAACCCCCAGAATGTCTGCTGTTGGTCGACGGGTCCATTGGACCTAGCTGGGAGATCTTGTTGATCACCAGCTTTCCCTCCTTAAGCCACTGGAGGACGATTTTAGTGCCATAGCAGGTTAGCACTAGGAAGAGAAAAGTAGAAAGAGGAGGAAGGAAAGGGAAATGAACCCCTAGGCCTCGAATGCTCTAATGCTGTCGGGGTCGAAGAAAGTAATAGTTCAGTCAGAGGACTGGATAGGAAAGGGTAAAGAGGGAATTAGGTATTGAATAGAGGAAAATTATACCAAATTCAGTCAGTAACTCATCAAGCTGACCAGTGCTAATTGATGAGTATCCCCTCCCTTTAGTTCAGCTCGTAAAATTATGCTTACTAACAGCTGCACCACGGGAAGGTAGGGATGGGACGTTGGTTATTTGTCCAGGATGATTCCTTAAAGCCTTCAATGGGAAGGATTAATGGCTCTCCTCCCTGTATTCGATAGATGCCCTTTTGCAGCCAAAGAAATATATATAAATACATAAAAACTGAACTATGGGTGTTCTACATACAAAAAATAATAATTATGGCAGATTCCTATGTCCATTGACTTTCTCCCACTGCATGCAGAATCAGTAATCACCAATTATTGTCACATTAAGACCTGGAATCTGAGCTGTCATTTGTACTGTATGCATTAACGTTGTGCATTACAGGTGTTATGTTTGGTTCAAGTTTGTCGAGTATAGTAAAGTTCGATGTTCGCGGTGCAGGAGGAGGCCTGTTGTGTTTGTTTCACCTTTTAAAAATATTCACTGTTCTCCACTGCCATCTCTTGATGTTTTAACTGCTTAAGGATTTTAGCACAGATCCTGTTACTAGTTTTTCATATGAAATAAGACTAAGTTTGTAATGTCTTGGTTGCCTCTCTTATGTTCGAACATTGCAGGACACTAGTAGGCAGGCCCGAGGCATTAACATCTGATATTTGGTTAATCTGATGGAGTTAACCCTTTGGAGTACAAATTAATTTTTTATGTTTTTCATTTTATGGCTCAACAAATCTTCGATCAGTTTCTTTCAACATTTTAACTCTGCACATAATTTCAAAACGGATGGCACCTCTATGTATACTCAAGATGTGGTTCCTTGGCGGAATATCTGTGCCTTAAAATTTAGAAAGAAAGAAAACTGTGGTTCTTCTGAACAACCACCATGCTGCAAAGGGTTAAGGCCATCAGGCAACCTGCTGGTTCTGCTGATGGAAATATAGTGCATACGCAGATGAATTATTTCTTTCGTGTGCCTGATCTATAGGTAGGATAGAAATATTAAATTTTTTTTCGATATTAATAAATTGTGCCTTTTTGTGAAAGTAATACCAGGAGCAGAGTTTTATTACGAGAATTACAAAGAGATAATTGAAGACTTGAGGTTTAAGTGATAATTTGCAATAAATATCAGAAGTTCATGAGAAACTATGTACAGTATTAATAAATGTAGATATAGATAACTTGTGAGGTTATGAACAAGAAATGGATTGAGATTTCTGGAGGGGGGGGGGGGCACGAATAAAATTTTATAGCAACAACCATTTGGAAAAAGGAAATTTTGGTAGGCTGATGAAGCTCTGTTCAGAAATGTACTTTTGATTGGATTGACCAAGAATCTACTTCTGGTCACAGTGCAGCTAATGAAAGAGCCGTGGTAGTAGAATTTATGCTTAAGATGGTTATTTCTTTTTTATTTGTATCCTGAGTTTCAAATAGCATTAATGAAGTTACGGTTGCTGAGAAAGTAAAGACATTCATTAATATGCTTGTAGTTTATCGGAGAACTGGGTAAGCTGGAGATATTGTCAGAGAGTATACTCCACCGCTGCATCCAGCAGCTCTTGCTGGACAAGAAGAAGAGAAGTGGGTCCACCAAGGACATGGCCGAGGACTTGGAGTGCCTCAGTCAGATAATGAGAACTTGTGGACGCATTTTGGACTCTGATAAAGGAAAGGTGGGTGTGAAACGTCATATTTTGACTGAAGTAGGGTGATGATTTGAAAACGTATCAAAACAGGATCATTGGTATTCAGTAGTGATGTGAGATTACTGGAAGTTATTTGTCTGAAATGAGGTTAGGGATGTTAAATAACATTTTCCTCCTTGTTAGAAAATAAATATTGATAACTATACAGAAATGTTTGTTCGGTAGTATAAATTATACAATCTTATCTCTTAATTTCTACGTCTTGGCAGATATTTTGAAATGTTCTGGAAAGTCAGGTTATTTAATTACACACGAAATAATCGGTGACTAGAATGTAGCCGTTATTTTTGGATTCTGAACAATGTTTATTAATTTTTAACAATTTTAATTGAAATAACTGAAAAAAAAAAAACCTGCTCATCCTTTTGTGCATGGAAAATAATGCGATTTCATTAAACGCTAGTACTCCGAGGAAAATCTAAGTTTAATTAATTCGCCTAAGGACTAAGTGCTGTCTTCTTTGTCCTACCTTAGTGTCGTGGTCTAAGACATCATGCCTAGAACCTTCTGTTACAGAATACAAGCTAGAGCCTATTCCATAAAGATACGCAGTTGTATGTTTCTGTTCCACAAAAGAATTAGTGTTTTGTACATTACCAATGAATCACTACAAGTGACGTCAATAAAGATGCGTCATAAGATGACACAAGCTATTTATCTTAGTATTACATTCATCGAATTAAGTTAGGTTATGTTTGTCTCAATCATAATGGCGTATTTTAAGATAGGTTATTATACAGCAAAGATTCGTAGTATTGTAATATTTCTATGAATTCCGTAATTCTGCAGTGTTATTTATTTCTTTGATAATGAACAATTTACTTAGAATTGTATTCTTCCGCGATAGTTTTCCATATTGGTTAACAGATGCTGCTAATAACGATTTTACCCGTCAAACTTAATTGTTACGGAATTGAACACTGCAAAATTATTGAAATGTCAAAGGAAATGAAATTATTTCTTTTGGGGAAAATAGAAGCAAGAAAAGATACTCTGGACCACATATTTATCGAAATACTATAAATAGCATTAGTGCACATATGTATTAGTCTCCTTTCATTGGTCGAGAATACTTGACAGTTCACCAGTAAGTTACAAATACTAGTACTTTGTGGAACACAGTCGTGAAACTTCACTGGCAATTTACAAGTATGGAGTGGTAAAGTACAACTGTAGAAAAGTCTTTTGTGTAATAGAAACGTTAGTATTTGTACTTCTTACTAGAGAATTTACTTGTAATGTACAGCACCATACCTTCGTGGAATAGGCCCCTTGTTTGAGTGGTCATGGGGAACAATTTTCTTATGAATTTTGAGAACTGTGATAGATAGTGAAATATGATTACAAAAACCAGCTATAATGGCTGGGGGATCATTGTGCCAACCACATGATATCCCTTTCTGGTTGAATGATAGTTCACCTCTTCTGAGGCATGTGGACATGAGGCCAGCAGCTGGCTACTCAGCGTTGCACCTTCATGGGCTGTCGCACCATGGATTATAAAGTATTCCTTGTTTATTGTATTGTCTTAAACCTTAACTATGTACCATGCTGACTACATGATGAGGGAGTATCACTAGTAAATGTTGATTAGTTATTAAGAATAACCTCACAAAATCCTCTATCCCAACATGAAGTGTAATATGGCCTAAGTTGGTTTCCAGTGCTGAGGCATTGGCTCTTCCCTAAATGCCAATTTTTTTTTTTTTCAAGTATAATTTTATTCAATCTAAGGAAGGAACATCCATATGAGAATGTCATACTAAATTGTCTTTGTCATAGCACAACTGTAAGAGACTCATTCATGTGCCAAAAGACTGTGTTGTAGGTATCTTAACATACATTTCGCAGTTTGTTTTTCATCAATATCCCAGAAAGTTATTTTTGGCACTTAGCACATTAAGGCCCCATTGTATAAAGCTCTCTGACTAAAGATCAACTTTGATCGAAGAACGGAAAGTGAACAGAGTAACACCCCATAGTGACAAAATTTAATCTTTCTTTGTTGATAATGAGAAATCTAGCGACTTTCCAACTACTTTTTGGCGACTTTCCATACACTCTGTTGGAGACACTGGTTTATTTTGTGCATTGTAAATAATGGCGAACAATAAGAAGAAGATGACCATTTTCCAAATTGTTATGTTATGGTGCTTGATACTGCTAAACATAATAAAGCTTTATAAAACGACACTTTTCGTTTAGTAATACAGTTAATTGAAAATTTATGAATGTACCTATCATATCCATTAATAATTAATGGTTTTAAACATAATATAATTATAGGTTATGTTATTTGATACTGCTGAACACGATAAAGCCTTATAAAATTAAGAATGTTTGTGTATTAAGGCAAGAAATTGAAAACATTATACACCATATATATTAATATTAATAATAATGGTTATTCTTTTTGCACAGTCTGCCACTCGTATATTTCAAACAGAAAAGAAATAACTGAACTTGGGTCATCTAACTTAATCGGAGAAATTTCTTCAGTCAAAGTTGACTTTAGTTTAAGACAAATTAATCTCAGATTAGAATTTATACAACAAAAAATTCCAAGTTCGGCTAGAACGAGGATCAGTTTAACCTCAGATCTAAGATTAAATGGTTTATACAATCGGCCCTTAGAATGTTAGGTCCTCAAGTTTACTCAATTCCCTGCTTTGGTAGATACATGTAGAAGTGTGATCAATTTGAATGTAAAGACATGGAGTAATAGTGGACCTGGACATAGATGCTCTTTATGAACTAATTTATTTTCTACATAGAGTACAATAAATCTACGTGGGTTTAATGACCTTACCCCCTTATTTGAAGGAAATCATGTTTTCTGTTGTTAGTTATTTATTAACTTCAATATGTGCCTATACAAATATTTGGTCTTTATTTTTCCAGAAACTGATGAATCAGTATTTTGAGCGGATGAGTATGCTCGCAGAGAATCAAGAGTTACCACTGCGGATCCGCTTCATGCTCAGAGATGTCATTGAGTTGCGCCAGGACAAGTGGGTCCCCCGAAAGGCGACCAATACTGAAGGCCCCATGCCCATACATCAGGTATGAATACAGAAGCCTTTATTTTTTTCTCTCTGGAATGACTTTATTGCTGCTGTAGGTGGGTTATAATTATAATTATTAGTATCTCTCCAAGTTATGGGAAATGCAAACATTATAGGTTACATATAATTTGTATAAGATATTTTCTCTTCGTGTGGGAACACAAATTGCTGTGCTACATGGTAATTCATCGTCAAAGCATCCATTTTTATTTGTCAGGCTCGTAAATTTTGTTCTGATGTTAGTGCTCTTGGAATTGTGAATGTTAGATGAATATTACGTTCGTGTCTATACTTACGTCGGAGCAGTCGGAGTCTAAAATCTTTTAAGTACACTCTACTTAGAAATGTCTTTAATGAACAGAACTAGACTCTTGCGGAAGTTTCTAAATAGTCTTAAATGACCAAGATGTTATTTTTTTTCTCCTCTCTTTTCTTCTTTTTTTTTTTCTCTTTTCTTTTTTTTTTATTATCTTGATATATTACTTAATCATTTGTGTTTGTATGCCATTTAGTAGGACTTTGCTAATCAACATTATGTCTTGTCACCCATATGTATTCTCCACCAATTAGTATATTAACTGAATAATATATCTCAAGTAATTTAATCGTCCAATTTGTCTCGGGCATTTTAGATCTTATAAATTTTTTTTGTGTGTGTGTGTTTTTTCCCCCCCCCCCCTTATGTTATGTAACTGATTTTGATTATGTGTAATTTTCTACTTTATTTTATATATTATGTAACTGATCTTGTCTATTGTAATTTCCTACTATATTTTATGTAATTTCTAAGTTATTTTCTTTTGTGTTGTTTTGCAATCAAATTTTGTATCTCATGTATTTGTATTATTGAAACCTGGTTGAGTGGAAGAGAAGGCCTCATGGCCTTAACTCTGCCAGGCAAAATAACCCTATTACTACTACTACTACGTCCTCGCGTTAATGTTAACATTTACAATGTGATTGGACCTTTACTCAGCACAACTGAGAACCAAAGTACACAAACTTTGAGTGATTTTCTTTTGAAAGGAAAAAAACTGTGATACCCCATTCCATTATTTTGTTATTTAAAGTTGAAGTTGTAAAGATAATTTGTGGACACGTGTACTGTATATTTGTCCACTTTGCTTTGCAGTGCTAAAATTTGAGTGAACTATATTCAGGTATATGTGGACATCTGGTTTGAAGCAATGATGATAATTTTCTTTACTCATTCGCGGTTTCCACTGGAAGGTTCGTAGAACCTAAAGACAGTTGGTAATGTCTGAGCTTCTTCCAGGCTGTTTCAACATCTCTATTTTGTCATATTGGGTTATTATTGAGTGAGTGTGTGATGGTTTATAGATACGTGACGAAGAGCCTCGCAGTGGTGGGCGAGGAGGCTATCCTCCCCACATCGGGGCTGGTGCAGGGCCT
The DNA here is from genome assembly GCF_040183065.1 of Periplaneta americana. NCBI lineage: Eukaryota > Metazoa > Arthropoda > Insecta > Blattodea > Blattidae > Periplaneta > Periplaneta americana. Next base: position 196,607,454 of record NC_091118.1, on the reverse strand, counting down.
GGGAGTCGCTTGACTGGAGCTGGGATTCCAGGTTTATTTGCGCATCCTCTAAAGATTCGTAGTGGCTTGGAAGAAGTGCTGCCACCTTTCCCATTGGGTACTACATCTCTAACATCTATGCCCACGCAACATGATAAGTTTCCGTAAGTTGATTTTCTTTGTAAAATGTAAATATGATCGAACCTCATTACAACGTTACGTGATGGTGACAAACTCAATTGGCACGAGAAACAAAGTTACATAAAAGCCACTCACTGATCTGCTTTAAACAATTATTGATACGAGAAAAGTGCTAGCTTGAGTTCGCAAATACGATTCTTTATAGTGAGGTTTGACTGTATTGCAGTGTAATTGTTACACATTGAATTGAAAGTCTGAAGCAATGATGATTCATGTTTCTAAACATTCGCGGTTTCCACCGGAAGGTTGTTTACCTGGTGAAGGTTGAAAGTGTCTGAGCTTCATGATTTTACATATATTTGTGGTGATGGTGGTGGTGATTTATCATATGGCAAAATTACATTTCTCTGGATCGTATTAAATAATGCAGGTAAGAGAAGTCTAGAACAGATGGTGTTTAATTGGTTCTTGATGTTTCCAACTGCTTAACAGAGGAGGAAACTCCTAGAATCTCTTAAGTAGGTTGTCTTTTAAGGGCATAAATACTGAAGAGACTCCCATCCCTATACTGAGAGAGATACAAGGTTGTGATTGATGGCTTGTGGACGAACTTGCATGTGTGGAGGCTTTGTGTTATCTTGTTCTATCACACTTCATGGCCTTCTTACGTCACTACGGGTTATGAATTGTTATTGGGTAAGATAATGCTGAGCCTACACGCAGGTGAGCTTGACCATGCAGTGTCAATCGTAACTTTATCTTGCAGTATAATCTGTTATAGAACCCACATTGTCCCACTCCATAGGCTTTAAACTAAAATTAGTTTTCGTGTCACTGATTGGCAGTGAGATTTATTCTCTGAGAACAAAGAAATTTTAATTTTACTAATACCAATTTCCATATGGTTTTTTCACATATGGAAGTACACTACAAAATTCTTGTGATCAAAGTTTGTCTATTTTGAAAACATTCCTTGATGATGCAGTACAGTTACTGCATGCTAAAATGTATTATTGCAACTTGCAATGTGCTTCCGGAAAAACCAGCATCCTAATTTTCATACAAATGCACAATTTCTGTATCTTCTTCAAAATTCTTCTGGGGATCCACTTGTATGTCCATCTAATGTCTAATATAACTGTTACAGAGGCTCAGTGCTAGAGTCCTGATTTTTTAAGCTCAGGGGCGTACTTGTGTATTGGAAAATAAATTACTACTACAAAGATCCACCCAAAATTTATGATTGTTCGACAGCCCATAGTCCAGGCAACATACAGTGAAACCTGTTCAAATTGGAACCTGAATAATCTGGAATCCTGTCTATTTTGGAACAATTTATTGGTCCCGGCGAAATTCATATGTATTATGTGTAATTTTTCCTGAATAAAACAGAAACTGTCCAACACGGAAACAAACTGCCTGCTACTGTTCAAAACGGAAATAATAGTTTGGACACACTATATTTTGAAACAGCGTGTAATTTCAAGGAATATACGAAATATGTAGGTCACTAAGATAAAAACAAGGTTTCTTTGCAAAATTTTAGAGGATACCAGGGTGTGTTGGCCTGTCGGTCATAAATTTTATTACCCTGTTGAATGGACACACTAATCCCTTCAGAGATTTTCAATGCTTCACACCCGTATACTGTCGTAGCTAGACAGAGCGCAAGTGTAGTGATTTCCTGGTAAAAAAAAATGTTGCGTAAAATGTGACATTAACAGTAAGTGATGAAATAAAAGTTATTGAGTTAAAAGAAAATTAAAAACGAAGTGTATGTGAAATAATGTTGAAGTACAGTTGTGGAAAACTCAGGTGTGACACTTTAAAGATAAAGATCATAATGAGTGAGTGACTTGCGGCCAATATTGGTGACATGAAAGAAACCAGAAAGCAACTGTTTATGTGGAAATAAATGAACTGTTGTGGGGTCTTCCTGACCTTTCAAAGAACATGCCAGTTTCTGGATCTGTTCTGCAAAGCAAGCCATTGTACTGGGAAAGAAATTAGATAAACCAGAATTCAAGGCTTCTGAGGGATGGCTCCTAATCCAGTCAAATAATAATGCGCAGTGATATACAGAACAGTATTATAGTATAGTGTTAGATATTAAATTGAATGAGATTAGTAAACTTCAATAGTGTTTAGAGGGGCAGGGCATGTAGCACGTATGGGCGAATCCAGAAATGCATATAGAGTGTTAGTTGGGAGGCCAGAGGGAAAAAGACCTGTAGAGAGGCCGAGACGTAGATGGGAAGATAATATTAAAATGGATTTGAGGGAGGTGGGATATGATGATAGAGAATGGATTAATTTTGCTCAGGATAGGGACCAATGGCGGGCTTATGTGAGGGCGGCAGTGAACCTCCGGGTTCCTTAAAAGCCAGTAAGTAAGTGTTTAATGAGTTATGATAACATTTATACAGAAAATGAGATTTTCATCAAGATGATTAACCAATGGAATAAGCGACAGAAAGCTGATTTAATGTGAGTAGTGTTAAATAGAATATTTTGTACTTCTTGCAGTTTGCGACATGCCATTTTGTTTTTAATGTATACGAATGATAAAATATTCCATTTTAATGTAACACCTGAATAATACGGAAACCTGTCCACAACGGAAAAAAAATTAGGACCGTGTCACTTCCGTCTTGAACAGGTTTCACTGTACAAAGGTTTCTTCAGATACTGTCCACACCTGTGGAGTAACAGTTAGCGTGTCTAGCTGCAAAACCAGGTGGCTCGGGTTCGATTCCCGGTCGGGGCAAGTAACCTGGTTGAGGTTTTGTCCAAGGTTTTCCCTCAACCCAATATGAGCAAATGCTGGGTAACTTTCGTTGGACCCCAGACTCATTTCACCGGCATTATCACCTTCATCTCATTCAGATGCTAAATAGCCTAAGATGTTGATAAAGGGTCGTAAAATAACCTACTAAAATAAAATTCTTCAGATACTCACCAGTTCTCCTGTGACATTCATTATGGGTGTAATGTAGATCCACCACCTTCAGTGCACTCTGGATAGTCTCTGATGACCTACGTAATAGTCTAATTTTATTGAAACTTAGGTATGACGGTATTTATGAACTATTATTTGCAGATTTAGTGGAAATGGTTTCCAGTCGAACTTCAGACCTGGTGGCAGCCAATCACGCCCACATCAACAACAGTCATTTTATTCAGGTGCTCCAGGTGGCAACAGACAGAACTTCAACCAGAATCATAGCAAACAAAACCATAATGCCAACAATTCTCAACAGCAACAGAACTTCAATAACTGTAAGTATTTATCCTGAGGATAACGAAAGGATTATATTAATATTGTTGCATTTATGTTGTCACTGCATAAATGGTAACACGAGTATTACGTATTTCATGCGTTTAATTTCACTTCGTAAGTATACATGTAGTTAGAATTGTAAATTTGTTTTGTACATTTTCTGGTATTACAAACTAGTGTAACTGTGATGATAATATTTTCCATCATTCGCGGTTTCCACCGGATGGTTCTTCAGAACCAGATGATGGTTAATGATGTCTGAGTTACATATCTTTGTCGCATGAAGCATGAGCTTGTTGAAGAGTTGCGAAGAAATATCATCAGTTTTAAATCTGTTCTAACTTTGTATTCCATCCCTAGGCTGATGGAAGTTAGACATACTTCTGACTCTAAATTATCACGAATTTTTCACTTCCTTATGCTGTCAATGTGAAGCTACAAAACTTTTGAACTGTGGTGTCTGTGAAGATAAGTTATGGAATTTGCAATAATGGTGAATATATGACACAAAATTTAGTAAAACTTCATTACAAATAAAGATCATAGTTAAAAAAGAATGATATTTATAGAATGGAGAACATCGTGTTTTTGAAAGGACTTTATGGTGTGCCTGTTACATTTTTTTTTATTTCTTTTTTTTTACAGCGGGGAACAAGGAATTGCCTCCTCGTTTCAAGAACAAGATGATGTTGGCACAACAACAAGGGCAAGGCAATCTGGAGGATGTGTCCTTGAGACCAGCACCAATCTCCATGATGTTCAAACAGGCAAACACCAAACCAGCTTTGCTAAATCCAGGTGGGTGAAACCTGAAAGCTTCATGTAGTTGAAGTATTTCAATTAAACTTGCACGTTGCTGTCACTTCACTTTTCCTCTTTCAATAAACCAGGTTTCTTTGTAATGTTTTTCATATCTGCTTCAGTTAACTAACGTTTTTAGCATCTCTCGGTGTTGGAAAAGTGATTGTTATGTCTGTGAAGTCACATTTATTCATATATGGTTCTGACAATAGTCTTCTTGAATATAACTGATCAGTCAATCTTCTTAATGTAACCCGCTGTTTGCCGACAACATAAAGTCCAATATAGTCCACTGTAGAATATATATACATATATATATAGTATTTTTTAATTTACAATCAACACCTCTCCAAGTGATATCTCTATCCATTGCTTTTGCTTCAGTAAAGTCTCATTTTACAAACCTATGGATCAACAATTGGCTCTCTTCTGACAAGGAAAAATTTTTACATTCTGTACAAAAGAAACCGAATAACCTGGAAATGTACAAAAACTTTCCCAGACATGTTCAAACATTTTTAACAAGAGCCACCAGAACAGGTCACATTGTCACACAATTGTACCTACACTGATTTCACATTTCTGATAATCCTACTTGTCTGTGGTGTAATAATCACGATGAAGATCTGGAACACATTCTTCTATACTGTCCATCCATAAACCACAAAGAAGTAAATTAAAATCATCAGTACCAGTTGCAGAAGACACAGCCCTGCAGTATATATTGACTACAGCCCAACTCTGGCTACTAGCAACAGGCATCTATAATGAACACAGAATATAACTGATAAAGGTACCGAATTACTTCATAAAATGTAATCCTACTAGCAGACGACATTTGATAGAGTTTGTCAGGCTTTGTTTCATGATTGGTGAAAATTTTGTATTTCTGTCTGCTATTTTTATGTGTCTCCATGTCCTCGTTGGCATGTTGCAGAGTATCTCAGGAGATATGTTTTGGAAGGCTTCCTCCACACTTCCGCGCAATTCATTTGTCAAGTAGTGCTGTTGAGAGACACGAGACTTGATTATTCTTCACGATGAGTTGTCTGATTGACTCCTCTCTTTTGCAGCTGAGATATTAACCACGTTTGCAGCATGTGCAAATAAGAATGTCCATTCACGTACCCTTAAAAAAAATACTGTCCGAACAGGTATTATCTCGGCCCATATCATGACATGAGACGCATTCCTTTCCAACTCTTGCACAGAGGATTTTTCTTAGACCAGAAAACCACATTCCTCCTGTGAGAACTGCAATATATTACACATTCATCACAAAATAATACTCTTGTGGGAGACAGCACTGCAGGTCGCAACTCGTTGCTCCATATCGTCACATAATTCAACACAAAATTCGATTTAATTGCTTTTATACCCTAATATTTTTTCATATGGTTATGTGTTGAATGAAGTTTAGCTGCTCTTTTACAAATTGGTTTAGTTGGAGACTGCTCAATTGACTGGAAGTTGGCATTACACTTTTCCTGTCGCGTCTTCTTACGCCTGTCTTTGACACTGCCTGAAGCAAGTGCATGTTTCTCCCATTCAAGCAGGGTTGCTTTACAATGTGGGTCCTTGCCAAAGTGATCTCTAAATATATTCATTATGTGTGTCCGTGTTTGCTCTGTGTGTGATCGTTCATGCATACACACACACGCCACTACTTGTTCCTCAATAGTGTGAAAGTGTCTGTTCACATCAGCCATGGCTTCACAACTGAACTGCTGACAGTTCTCTCAGTGATCTTCAAAATAGGGATATCATTATCACAACTGAAACAACACAAGAACAAAATATGACAAAGGAGTATGGGGACTTCTTGGACAGTCTGTATTATTGTGATGTACTAAGTCATTAATTGAAACAAATTTGATAATGCTGGGTTTGCAGTGAAAGACCTGCTATTGGGTAGAAAACTATGAATGAAGTTCTGTTAAGATATTTCTCATTTGTGGAAAAATTCTTCGTGTAACTTAATGGATTGTTACGAACACTATAATGTGTTCACTGCTATACTAAAAGCCAAGTTATGAACCGACTAAACAGGAAATAGTTGGCAGGGCGAGAGGAAAGTGCGGGTTAGAGGGGTTGCCTGTACAGTGATGACACATTGAGTATGGTGGGACGGAGGGGAGAAGAAGAACGGAGCTTTTCATTGGGCCTCACGTGAAAATATCGTTTGCTAACGAAAATCTGGCAACAGAATCATGGAGACGTGTAGCCAAACTTCCCAGTTCATTTGCAGTACCACATGCATTACGAGTCGCATTTCGTACCAGTGTCATTAGCTCGTGCTTTCTTAAAAACAGTAATTTTAATTACTAATATATTAATTAAATTAGATAAGCAGACAGGTTTTGAAAATAAGATAGAATTACGTCAAAGTTTTAAAATAATAAAAATTGAAAATAGAGAATTAAGGTAGTTATTAATGTATTCCGATAGCTATATTACTCGTATTTAGTAAAGGTTCAGAAGATAATTTTGACTTTATAAATTGCTTTACTAATATGTTTTAATTTCAATAATAATGCATTTATAATAAATTTAGTAGGCATTATAATAGTAATGAATTGATAATGAGTACATGAGACACAATTATGAAACTAAATTGAGGTTGATTATGTAAGCAACTTGGCAAGTTTGTGTTTAAGCTGGTATGTGATAGTCTTCATTGAAGTTACGCAAACGTTTCTGCTGACAAGGAAATATTGTAAGAAATAAAGATTAACCTACATATAGAATGTATCGAGTCAGCTAATTCAGGTTCATGACTTACATTATGTCGACATCTGATCACATTTTTTTTTTTTTTTATAATAAGTTATTATGTAAAGTAAGACCTAAATAATTACAATTAAATAGTGAAAAGGAGCAGATAAATAAGGTTTAATGTCTTAATGATTATCATGATTGGTTTAAACATGCACTAAAACCAGACGTAAGTGCAAGTTTGAACCAATAAATTATTGAGATTTGCGATAAAATAATGAGTCTAGGAAATTGTATATTTAGTATGTAGAACTACATTTGTTTATAGATCTTTTGTTATATTATTAAGTTTTGTACTTGTGAACTATATCAATAAATCAATCAATCAATAATTACTAATATTGTTGATAGTGTTATCGAGAACTATAGACAGTAGTTATTTTAAACATATCGGTGACAAACGCTGAACACGCTTTGAATCTCGTGCTACTATGTGGCAATATAGCTCAGAAAGAAAGTGGAAAGGAGCAGCACCACTTTTTAGAACGTTGCTTCCGATTTAGTCGGTTCATAACCTGGCTTTTAGTACATATGAATACTGGTAAGTAATGACTTTTGTACAAACAATACAGTTGATGTTGCAAACAAAATTTTGATTTGAACTTTGCAGGTCGACCTACAGGCCTGATGAGTGAGCCGCTCATGACTCCACCTCAACTGAAGCCTAGTCCTCCGCTACTACACAAGGAACCGCCAATACTCATAAAACAAGCTTCACTTGACAAGAACAAGGGTGGAAAGAAAGACAAGGTAAAGACATTTTCTACATGCGTGGAAAATATTAAAGGTAAAGCTTCTCTTATGTTTAATCAAGCCTACGCTAGCATTCAAATTCGTTACAAATATGAATTCTAATGGGGACTCGAGACTGTGATGATAATTCCTGCAACATCATTCGCGGTTTCCACCGGATGGTTCTTCAGAACCTGATGAAGGTTGATGATGTCTGAGTTTCACAAACTGTTCCTATATCATTTAACTATTGCTGTTGAAGTATTGTTTATATCCATTAGGAAGTGGAGAAGATGCAGTTCAGCATTGTCATTACACGTAGTGTGATGATGTAAAAAATGTTAATTCACCTAGGAGTAGATTTACGAAAAGAAAAAGTATGTTATATATGATATTGTATTTGTTCACGTGTTTTGCGCACCCTATTTTTTAACGATTATATTTTTATTTCGTTTTCCTGTGCATATTTTACACGAACATCAAGGACTTGACGATCAATTATCATTATTGATTACCTACTATGAGTTCATTAATATGGACTGTTGAATAGAGCTGGTATATACAATTATGATTACAATAAATTCAATAATTGAAGCGTCGGCTGGAACAACGTTATAAGTTACATTTGGTAAAATTTACAGGAGCTGCAAAAATGTGTACACATACAACGTTCTTATAGAGTAGCAAACTTTTGAGTGGACAAATTTCACGTACTGCATTGATGGACAGTTGCAAACCAAAGAGTATAGCAAGGTAACATTACATACAACATTATTACACGGAAACACACCGAATGAAAATTTTGTAACTTACAATGTTGTTCCAGCCGACATTTCAATTCTAAATAAAAACCATGATAACTTTTTATTGCTACAAAATTGGAATAAAATACTGACACAATTAACCATTATCTGAGTCATGCTAGAATGAAACGGGTTGGCCTGAATAACGCCCACATATTTTACAAACCCAAATTTTTAGTAGCTGAGGAGGATAAAAAAATAGTGCTCATAGTGACAGCAGAAATTAAACATCCTTTGTTGCATGTGATTGTATTGAGTTTTATCTTGTTGAAATGCATTCTCTTGGAGGAAGTGAACAAGGTAGGTGATGTTTGTTTTTCTATAATTTTAGGGTCCTAGCAAGGAAGATGTTCTGAAGAAGATAGAATCACTTATGGAAGAGTATCTTCGTTCTGCGAGTACCCAAGATGCCCTCAGCTCTTACCGGGAACAGAAGATACCAGACAGATTTGTGCGCTATGTCCTACTTTCCATCATGACACAGACTCTCGATAAGAGTGGTATGAATTAAATTATTATATTCTTTCAGTAAGATATTTAATTGCTTTTACATTTCACTTATGATTTTGGATCAAGACTTGTAACAATGATGATACATATACTAAATCATTCGCGGTTTCCACCGGAAGGTTTTAAGAACCTGGTGAAGGTTGATGATGTCTGAGTTACTATCTGTTTCATTACTATTTCATGCAGCATGTTTGGTGTATCTTTAAAAATATTTCTAATGTGCTGGTTTCTTATTTACAGACAACGATCGTGAACTAGCGGGTAATCTGATTATAGAATTGAAAAAGGAATCGCTTATAACTTCTGCTCAATTCATGGAAGCGTTCCGCGAGCTTGTTACACAGATGGCTGAGAAGGAACAGGAGATTCCACGGATATATTCTCATGTTGCAGGCAAGTAGGATAGTATTTACTTCAAAGGATATGTTGCGACTTTTCACTCGGTTCTGTCTCATAGGCTTTGTATTATGAAAGAAGACTCATAATTGTTGCCAAGCTAGTGGAAGAGGGGTGCAAGGTGGAATAAAAGTTACGAGAGGAGATGAGTGAAAATTCCAAATTCTACCACTTTTTAACTAGTTTATTTATTTTGTTCATTCATTTATTTGCACACATATTCCTCTTGAAATATATATATTTACATGCTAGAAAAATTTTATTCCTGGCACTTGAATAGTTTCAATCAATATTCTTGATGTATCCAGCTGTTTGCTGACAACATAAAGTCCACTGTAGCCTATTTAGTTGTTGTTTTTCACGAGAAATGAGGGTTATTTTGATCGGTGTTCATTATAGATGCCTGTTGCTAGTAGCCAGAGTTGGGGTGTAGTTGAGTAGTTTGAGTTATACAATTACTTTTTAATAGGGTATATCTCCTATCACAAATTTCAAGTTTTTCATTTCATTCAGTGTTTTGTCCAAGGGCAGGTCTTTCACTGAAAACCCAGCTTTCTCCAATCGTTCCTATTTTTTGCCTTCCTCTTAGTCTCCTCTTTTAAGTACAGTATATGATATACAAATTTGTTTATAGTACCTCTGATATTTAAAACATACTGAGTATCCATATTTTAAAAATTTGTCCTGAAAAAATATTTGCTGGCATATAAAACTATTTTTTTTTTCTTTGAAAATGTGTGTGAAGAATTTCAAAAAGTTGCAAGAACATAGAAGTGTCTTATACTCTATCGGTCTTACTAATAAAAACTCTATATACAGACGTTTAACTCTCTTATACTTATACCATGAGTAGCTCGTTTATAAGTCGTGTGTAAATTCCTTACTAATAATTACTACGTACGTCGTGTATAACAGTAAAACTGTTACACAGCTACGTCATAGTTTCGTCATTACTTCGTTACGAAAGGTAATAGAATATCTGAGATTCTCTATTGCATCCGGTAGAGCACTCTAGTGTGCCGTGTTAAGAATCGATAGTACAACTGGCTCTGATCGATTACCACACTATATTTTGGTCAAAGAATACAAGCTACAGCAATAATATTTACTTATTCTGTGCTCTTTGGTGTGTTCTTCTGTGGTTACAAAGGCATCCATCACCATAAAATGACAGTCGATATGAGCTGTTAGAGAGGCGGCCATTTTTTCTCTATATACAACGCTTAAACAGGGGGTTTCGTATATATAACTACTGCAAAGCAATTCCCATTGTATAGTTACAGATTATTCATACATCCATCGCTTAAAAAAGGTAAAGGTAAAGGTATCCCCATAACATGCCATGAAGGCACTTAGGGGGGCATGGAGGTAGAGCCCCATGCTTTCCATGACCTCAGCATTAGAATGAGGTGGTGTGGTCGGCACCATGCTCTGACCGCCTTTTACCCCCGGGAAAGACCCGGTACTCAATTTTATAGGAGGCTGAGTGAACCTCGGGGCCGTTCTGAAAGTTTGGCAACGAGAAAAAAATCCTGTCACCACCTGGGATCTAACCGCGGACCTTTCAGTCCGTAGCCAGCTGCTCTACCAACTGAGCTACCCACATCCATCGCTTATGATTGGTTTATTAGTAACGTTTTCTGTCTCAACGCTGCATAAGTCTCGTATAAAAACTATACACGGTTTATTAGTAAGACCGTATATAATTAACCATATTGACAGTGTTGAGTCAAAATAAAAGGAAATTATTTAGTTTATTTTCTTTACTGTTTTATGAGTACCACGTGACTTCACAGTGTAAAACTCGTTATTAATTACAGTCAAGATTCGGTGAAATGCTAACCCAATATCGAGAGAGATACAGCGTTTTACCAAGCTACATATTAAGATAGGGAAGATCACAAATTATAAGAATTGTTAATTATACCAAAATTAATTATCTAAATATGGCGTCATTGCTGACAGTTCTAGATGTTGGGGTACTGAAACTTAGATGGTACATATATTAAGATCTGTAAGTTTAATTTTTGCAGTAAATTGAAAAGTGATATTTAAGCAGAAATTATCGAAATTTTACCCTCCTTCCCTCATGAGGATGCATAAAGAAACGTATTATTTAAATTCTGTTGGTGTTCCAACTATAAGGCTTTTGTGTATGAGAATTACTGGTATGTTTGGTTGTGATAGTTAATGACCAGTTTCTTTGTGTTGATTGGTTGCTAATTTATTGAAAGTAAAATAAATGTAATAACATCAAACTGCATTATATCTATAGGCCTAAAGCAGGTCACTGAAATAGTGTTAGCAGATGATTAGGAATGTGTTAAACATTTTGTGGCATTGCTACCCAAAGAATACAGCAGGGAAATCATGTGACCAGTCTGTAATGGCATGTTCAGAACAAAAAAAAAAGGCTCTCTCACTCAAGGTTAATAAAATAGAGGTCAGTTGTTGCATAATGCGCCCACAGCTGAGTCTTGGCAAAATTATCAGACAGTGCCAAATGCAGAAGAGGGAATTGGGTTTGATGGTAAGGCAAGTTTGTTTGCAACAGCAGTTCCAAACATTCGTAGTTGAAGAGCTATTATGAGTTTTCTTTCATCAATACAGGCTTAGTTGAAGACGAAATGAAAAGTGGATTGCTACTTACAGTTCAAGAAACTCGGAAATTCTTTTAGTTAATTAAAAGTATATGTGTAGAATTACCTGTATAATCAGATAATTTTATTTACATATTGTCGAAAGTTTCATGCAATAGTTCAGTAATAAATAAAATGCTAGCAAACATGTCTAGTAACGCACATTTTTGAAAAGTACTTTTCAAAGTGTAAATAACGCATATTCGTTCATTAGGTACTGTTGGTTGAATATCCCTAATTAACTGCTAAATTTTTTTGTAACCACAAAATATTGATAGATTAATCACATTTGTTAGAAGTAATGATGATAGCTTGTCACAAACATTCGCGGTTTCCGCCAGAAGGTTTTTGTGGCCTGTTGATGGTTTGTAATGTCTGAGCTTCATTTCTCTGAGATAACTCTTTTCTTTGTCATGGTATGTATAAAGTTCCATTTGTTGGTCCTTCTGAATGATTAATTATTTTCAGACTAGAGATTGCTGCAATTTAAGTTAGTTGTTCATTTAGTCACATACAGAATACAGAGTCACATTATTACAGGCCTTATTTTACGAGCAGTTTCTGGCCATGATAACTAAGTTTGTATAAATGCAAGAAATCATAACTGTTGAAATTTGTGCAGATATTAACTTCACTTCTGGCACGCGTGACATTGTGGTAACTGATAAGTAGACCCCGGATTTTTAGACACTTTGGGCCGTATTCATAGACATTCTTAGCACGGGCTTTCGGTGGATTATCAGCGAACTAAACTATTCATAAACCAGTGTCAGCGATATGATATGATTTGAATCCTGTTTAACACGCTTGTAGCCCGGGCTAGCGAAATGTCTATGAATAGCACCCTAAAAAATTAACTTTTAGGCATCTGAAATAGACCCAGAATTTATCAACATAGGCACTAAAAAAAAGTCTTAAATTATGATTACCATATGCAAGTTTTAATGAATTCATTGGCTTCATTGCTCTAAGGCTGCTAATTAGTGCTCATATTATAATTAAATTAATTAATTTATCAATGAATTTACAATTAATACATTCATAAATTTATTTCCATTGCAATACATAACGTTTTTGTCTCATTTTCTTAGACAACCATTATATAAGCTAAAGAAAATTCTTCCCAATGATACCGAAGCAATAGCTGCATAATTAAATCTAGCAAAATTTGCCACGCTGATTCTTTAAGAGAACTACATCCTCCCGATTAATCACATTCCTACTGTCTGCTTAAGTGCTCAATAAAATCAGACACCTTCCAGGAATTTCTTCATTCCTACAACCAAATTATTACAGGATATTTGAACCATACCCACTCCATGATATTCAAAACTTTTTCTTTCACTGGTACACGAAAATTTAAAAATATTTGTATGTAAGAAATAGAAATAGGCAATTTTAGGGTCTAAAACTTAAAAAATAAGTCCCAATGAGCAAAATAGGCATTTTTAGGCATAATAAAACCGCTTTCAACATTCATATTTCAAATAAAATGTGAAGATATTTAACTAGTTTTAGTTTATCCCTACAGAAAAAAAAAATAGACATTTAACCTAAAATCCGAGGTCTACTGATACGTCAGGCATGTAATAGACGCTCCCAACTTCAGGCAAATTTTGCCTTACTGTATAATTGCATTTCTGAGAGTTCATATACTGGTATAGGTATGTGTAGAAATTAGTACTGTAATAGTATGTGTATGAAATCTTGTGTGACGCACTCATATTCTGTAAATGTTATCTTATACAGAAGCCCTCTTTTTATAGGTTTTGCAGCCCATGCTGTTTCTGAAGAGCTTACTTCTCTGGTGGAAATCTCTGAGGTGACTGAAAATGGAGCACATTACCCATTGTTCATGTTGATTTTGCAACAACTTCACAAGACTCAAGGGAAGGCCAGATTAACACAACTCTTTAATGATAGCAAGGTAAGAACTATACACATTTCAGGATAGTATTGGTTTTTTACTTCGTAATTGATATTTTGTATAACAATCAGATTAACCTTCGGTAATCGCAGATTACTGTATTGTGCTTTCATGAAGGATACTAGAAAGTTTCATAGCACTTCTTCTTGGTTAGAGTAAACGAGCTAAATTCACTTATTTTGTAATCAGTTACATTTCAGTGCAAGATAAAATGAAAAAAGTTCAGTAGTTGTAAGATTTATTTTACTTTTCAGGTTAATCTTCTGAACATGCTGCCCGAGGTTGACCGAACTAAGGACCGGCTGTCAGAGATCCTTGAGGACCGTGGACTGACTTTTCTGTTTCCACTTCTGCGAATCCAGTCGGAATTGTGGAAGCAGTTGCAGGCTGATCCGAATCCCACTCAGTTCTATAAGTGGATTAAGGAGAACCTGGATCCTTCGCATCACACAAACCCTGGATTCATCAATGCACTCATGACTGTGCTTGTCAAGTACATCACTCAGGTACGCAATTAAACTGGCAAGTTCTGATAGTCTAGTTAAGAACAGAGTGTGGAAACAATTGAAACAACAAAAGAATAAGATGGCTAGTTTGGGAATGTAATGAGTTCATTCGGCAGTTTATTATTTTTGGCTGTTACACCATGTTCAATCATTTGGAGTTGGTGACCTTAAATTGGCTGCGCATTCTTAAGTGATCAAATATCATAGGTGATGTGAAACAACTTGGTCCGCAGTTCTTTCCAAATGACTACATCCTGGGTACAAAGCACTGTTGTTCATACAATATGCAGTGAAAACGTGGTTATCCAAAAACATATCATTTTCATCATTAAACTCAATTCGGCATAGGCATGCTTTTATTCGTCATTTTTCATTGTTCTACTATTTTTATCACAGTTGCCAGCCAGATCAATATCGATCTTCTTAATGTATCCAGCTGTTTGCTGACAACATAAAGTCCACTGTAGTCTATTTAGTTGTTGTTTTTCACGAGAAATGAGGGGTATTTTGATAGGTGTTCATTATAGATGCCTGTTGCTAGTAGCCAGAGTTGGGGTGTAGTCAATATATATTGCAGGGCTGTGTCTTCTGCAACTGGTACTGATGATTTTAATTTACTTCTTTTGTGGTTTATGGATGGACAGTATAGAAGAATGTGTTCCAGATCTTCATCATGATTATTACACCACAGACAAGTAGGATTATCAGAAATGTGAAATCGGTGTAGGTACAATTGAGTGACAATGTGACCTGTTCTGGCTCTTGTTAAAAATGTTTGAACATGTCTGGGCAAGTTTTTGTATATTTCCAGGTCATTTGGTTTCTTTTGTACAGATTGTAAAATTTTTCCTTTGTCAGAAGGGAGCCAATTGTTGATCCATAGGTTTGTAAAATGAGACTTTACTGAAGCAAAAGCACTGGATAGAGATATCACTTGAAGAGGTCTTGGTTGCAAATATGTTGCGTGTTTTGCAATATTATCGACTTTCTCGTTTCCAGGTATACCACAATGACTAGGTATCCATTGAAATGATATTTCCTTTTGGAGTTCTTTTAGGTTACTTAGTTGTTTCTGAATTGGAATAATTCTATGTGCAATAGAAACTGTGATTGAGATATCTCTTCAAAACGGTATTTCATAAAGTACAAAGTGCTTCATGTAAAAAGATTGGAATTACGCGAGTAAATATGGCACTTAAAAAATTGCTTCTGAGGTTTTTGTTGGGTGTAATAAGAAAGGGTAGTTGAAGTGCTAAGATTCTCTTCATTAATGTGTTTAAAATAGAATTTAATAAAGCTAATTTAAGCATTGTTATTTGATAAGGAATCTACGTTGGCTGAGGGGAGTGATCCAAACACGGCCCCAGACAAGGCGCTGCAGGAAAAGGAGAAAGCATTGTTGGAGAAGTTCAAGCTGGTGTTGCAGGCATTCCTTCATGAACAAACAGACCTGCAAGTGATGGCTGTATACTCACTGCAGGTGTATTGTTACTCACTACACTTCCCAAAAGGTGAGAGATGCAAAATAAGCACAATACAAAGAAGCATTGCAAGGTCTAGGTGTAATATTGCTGTTCATTTGCGACGAGCATGGCACCTCAAAAATGTTCTTCATGCATGCACGCCACTTTAAGAATACCAGGATATTGAAATATGGTAAAGCTAGAAGTTAGCAGTATCTTCACTGTAACTGGGATTGGTTAGTAACAATATAAATCACTTAGTTATTATTAGACAAGGACCAGGAGATTTAAACTTCGTAGCATTGTAAACCATGTTTTCTCAACTGTAATGTACACCATGCCCCTTATCTGAGGTTTAAATTATCCACTGTTAACCTTGGATATGGTTTTTTACATACTTTAGTGCCTAGTGTGTCAATGTGTAGAGTTTTAGGAAATGCAGGTTTTAGTCGCACCATGTATTCATACACTGTGGTACTAACAATCACCAACACTGTCTTTAAAGGTATATCCCCACTAATTACTTTTCACTGTGCTGACATTAAAGTCTGCATGGGCCGAAATTCTTAGGGCCAGTCCATTCCGGCCCAATCTAAATCAGACCTGAACCCAACCCGAAATCTGAGATTAGCTTATAATTATCACCAGACTCAAAGAATGCTATTAGAAAAATAGAGGGCACAGGGGTCAGGAACAGCTGCTAGACATATCTCTCCATCTCTGCCTCCCAGGTAAAACAAAAAACAAATAATCATTGCTCTGAGTATGACAGATTAGAGACAAATGCAGTTATGAAATATGAAGTCGAACTTACGATATCGATAGTCTACTGTTCTGGATGTCTGCTGGGTGGACATCTATTTGTGCATGGATTAAAATGTTCTTATTATTTTTTAATTATATAATTCGTAGGAAAAAAAATTATAATTCTTTAAGGCCCAAGCCCAGCCTGAGCCCGACAAGCATAAGTAATTTTACCATTAATTCGAGAAAAATTCGAACCCTGGACCTCTCAGCTGTGTGTGCTGAGTGCTCTTTCCAACTGAGCCATGCCGGGACACGATCCACGGTGCTGGTCGAACTCTTCTCATTGTAATGTTTATGGCCTAATACCTGCATTTAGACATGTAAGTCATACACATTGACTACTTCATAGTAATCGTGATTATATTCAATGAGGATGGCGAGACCTCATATAATGAATGTGATGTAAGCATAAGTGAATTTCAACCCAAGTTTGCCCCCTCAGGCTTGACCCGAACCCATGCAAACCTCTGCCTGACATGTACTGCAGTAGCAATCTATGAAAGGGATATGTAAGCCCGATTGTATAAACCATTTAATCTTAGATCAGAGGTTAAATTGATCCTTGTTTCAGCTGAACTTGGAATTTTGTGTTGTATAAAGTCTAATCTGAGATTAATGTGCCAACTTTGACTGAAGAAATTTCTCCGATTAAGTTAGATGATCCAAGTTCAGTTATTTCTTTTCTGTTTGAAATATACGAGTGACAGATTGTGCAAACAAAATATCCATTATTATTAATATTAATAGATATGTTAGGTACATTTATATATATTTCTTTCAATTTATTGCCTTAATACACAAACATTCTTATATTTTATAAGGCTCTATCGTGTTCAGCAGTATCAAATAACATAAGTATAATTATATTATGTTTATAACAACCATTAATTATTAATGGATACGATAGGTACATTCATAAATGTTCAATTAACTGTATTACTAAACGAAAATTGTCGTTTTATAAAGCTTTATTATGTTTAGCAGTATAAAACACCATAACATGATAATAACTTGGAGAACAGTCAACCTTCTTCTTATTGTCCGCCATTATTTACATTGCAAAAAAAAAAACCAGTGTCTCCAACAGAGTGTAATACGGAAAGTCGCGAAAAAGTAGTTGTAAAGTCGCTAGATTTCTCATTATCAACTAAGAAAGATTAAATTTTGTCACTATAGGGTGCTAAAAAGGTCACTAAATCCCTATTTAAGCAATATAAAAGTTAAAAGAAATTGTTGTTGGAAAAGAGTTAAAATCGCTAGATTGGCAACACTGAACAAACCTGTATAACATGGTCCGCGCATCACGTATTTCACCTGTTTATGCGATGTTGCCAAATCCTTTTCACGTGAACTTAGATTGCATTTGAACCAAGGTAATTTGATCGCAGAAAAGTTTTATACAATAGAAGAAGTGTCTGAACTCTGTTTACTTTTCGATCTTCGATCAAAGTTGATCTTTAGTCAGGGAGTTTTATACAATTGGGCCTTATAGTGTTACTATTATCTGCAGTATTCTGGCCAAGAAAGGGACTCAGACCTTATTCACAGGGCCAAAACCCATCTTTGGAATAAGTACAATAAAAACCAAATCCACTGTACAAAAATGGGTTGAATCTTATTAAAGATGGAGGTAGATACCCAGAACTAAAATCTACATGCTAATAATAAGAAAGTCTAGTAAAAATTTCACCGATACTGTATTAAGATTGTTTACTCAATCATTAAGAAAAACTTGTCTGCTTCCTAACTGGACGTGGTGCTTTCAGAAAACACCTTCAAACAATAGGAAGGCTCACAGGAAACCCAACCTGTCGTTTATATAAACAAGCTGATGAAACAGCAAGACATCTACTAATGGATTGTGAGGCGTTAGAGCTTTGTTTTTATTTATTTCATTTTGTCCATTATCTTGTACAATTTAAAATTATGTAATTTATTTAGTTTTTGTTTATTGTTATTATTTAAATTTAAATATACAGAATATAATTACAACAATAGAAATAGAAATAAAATAATACAATTAATATACGACAAAAGATACAGTATTACAGAGCGAAAAAGATATCTAATCTTTGAAGCTGCCCCACCACAAAACAGTGAACTCTGATTTGGAGAAGTGGATAATACATCTATTTAAATATGTAGAATCTAACTTCTGAATCAGTAATTAGGAAGAGCACAAAAGCCTTTCAGGCTGAGGTGCGTTGGTGTAAATCCACTTCCAGTTCTAATCACACATGCATTATCTGCAGTAGGTTTCGGAATGTATGCCCTGCAGATACGGGGTTATTACTGTGGTACCTTTGAATCCGAGCTTTACTGATAAGCACGGAAGTGTTTACAAAATAATTGAGCTAAGGATTTATGTGGCAATCAATGTCTTGTGATGCTGGAAAGGCGAGTGACAAATTCGGTTCCTATTTGCTGGTCGAAGCAGATAGAAAGGAATTAAATCTATATATATAATTTGAACTGGTAATGGAAATTACGGGAAAACGGCTGAACGGATTTTAATAAATGGCCCCTCATTTTGAAGCTTGGAACCCAAAGTTTTTCGGAAAAGTAGGCGTTTTCAGTGAAATGTCAATTTTCCTACATAATTTTCCTATTTTCCAAAATCCATCTGTTGTCAGTTTTGAGAACTAATTTTATCGAATCACGGCCGACTTGATTGAATTTCAGAACAAAACACAAACTACAATAAACAATAGGCTATTACACGAAGGCCATGACCTGCAGGATTGACGACATATTTAGAGCTCAATTCAATTTGTTATAAAAAACTGATTCTGCACTGTATAACAATTTTCTGAGTACTGCTGTGTATTGGATATTCAAATCTACGAAACTTGAGGTGGTTTGATGACATTATTATCATTAGAAATTAAATATTATTATAGTTAATATCATGATGCATCTATTTTTCATTAATTGTACATAATATTGACGCTATATTGATGACATGAAAGTGAAACATTTTGAGGTTATGTAAGTAAATGTAGAGAATATATTAATTTAGATCTTCATTTCTATAATTTACTGAGTGGCTGCTATATATAACTACAAAACTAAAGTAAGATAATATTGTTACTAAAAATCAAATATTTTTATACTTATTAGCCCAGTGGGGTTGGATCTTTTTCATATACTTAATGGCGGTGTAGTGTAGATATTGATATGTGTCATTGTCTTCAGTATTGGCTCGAGAGAGCGCAAAAATTACAGTTCCTAAGGAAAGATCAAAAGGTATTGCTTACTGATAAAATAAGAGGCCTAGAAAATTTTGTAGTCTCAGATCATTTCAGCAAGATCTCTTAGTAGGATAAAATGATTTTACGCTCTACATTTCAAGTTCTACATGCAGCAGCTATACGAAAATGCTATTGTTCGAAAGCTTAGCAAACCTGACATTTTTTTAACTTTCGCCCACAATCCACAATGACCTGAAATAGCTACTGCTATCGTCCTGACATTGATACTTGCGTTTTCGCGTTGAAACTCAAAAACTGAAGTTGGATAGGTTCAAGAGAAAGTATTTGGCCTAAAAAAAATGCATTCAGAGGGAGTATGTTTTATTATGGAAGCAAATAACTACCAAAAAGACAAGTATTCTTCATTGAAAATAAATCTGAAAAATTGTCATTTGAACGTCTAACGAACTTAGTTTGCAGCAGCATTTGGTGCACAAGCCACTAGTTAAATTATAAGTCTGTTCTTTCCTTTTGGCAGTTGCAAGTGCTTATGGGTAATGTGAGGTGACCATGACTGGTGAATTTGGTTAGTGCACGTGACGTGCAAGTTTACTCTCTCAGGTGTGAATATTAGTATAAAACTGGGAATTGCTGTCAATTTGAAAGAGTGGAATTAGTATAGTAGTAGTATTTCCGGATGTTTCTAACTATAGTCCCGTCGCTCTAATTTCCGGCAGCCAATCGCGTTGCAGGGCGACTACATTTAAACGTGTGCGTCTTGTGATTTGCTTATGAAGACCTTATTCATTTCTTAAGGATCGATAAATGCTTAATATAATCGCTCGCCATTTTGGTTCTTTCGTTGTCGTTTGCAGAAAGCACATGAAGACGTTATTTGCTGCTCAATTACAGTGCGTTTGATTTATTATCATAGGAGCTACGACATGATAATGTTTGACGGTGTGGCAAACACATTCCTCGTATGGTAGCTCGGCAACGAAAGAACAAAAATGGTGAAAGATACTACCTACCTAGACTTTATAGAGCCTTCATTTCCTAAGACGTAAGCAAAGAGGAGGAGTCATGCTGGGAATAACAGCGGCGCGACTATAGAATCCAGGTTTATTCTAATTTACTTTTGCATTGTATCAATTATTTGAGAAATTCTTCAGTAAAATTTGTTGTTCTAGGTATGCTTCTGCGATGGTTCGTTAATCTCTATGACCTGGAGATAGTTGAGGAAGACGCTTTTCTCAAGTGGAAAGAAGATATTACTGATGCGTACCCTGGCAAGGGGAAAGCTCTGTTCCAGGTAAGTTTGCATGTAGTGCAATAAGGCATAGTGGCCATAAATATCGATGAGAATTATTCTCAAAATTATTACAGCATGCCTCATAGTTTAATTTTGGAAGCTGAACATGTCTCCATTATTGTAACAATGATGATAACATCTATTCCTTCATTCGCGGTTTCCACTGGAAGGTTTGTTAAATCTTTTGACAGTTGAAGACGTCTGAGTTACATACTTAATCTGCTGTTATAATCGCGCATTGTTATGTGAGTTGAATCTTTACGAGACTGGTGTTTCTGTGAACAGGTGAATCAATGGCTGATGTGGCTTGCTGAAGCGGAGTCTGAGGAGGAAGATGATGGAGATAATTAACCACTGCTTGCTACAGGACAGTGATAAGGCAGTATTAGGAAAGGGACAGAAATTGTAGGTAATGCTACGTTTTAACTGCAGCGCAAGAATGAACTCTTCGAAGCATTTTATCTATAGGATCAAAAGAGGGGGGGTTATAAAGCATCTTTTTATAGTAGAGTGGTTTTGTGCAGAGATGATGAAAGTGACAGTGACTGAGAATGGTGGTTAGGTAATGGAGCACCCAGTTTTTAAAAAAGGAATGATATACCCACAATTACCAGCATAAAAAAATCAATATTTAATATGGAAATTGTAAAAAAAAAATGACCCTGCATGAAGGGTATGAGGTTTTCAATTTTTATTAGCACTCTTTACATTGTTGAACTTTACGTTTGTGTTTTCTTACGTCGCTGGTTTCACATGTCTTGAGCAGTTAGCGTACGAGTGGTTGGGTTGCAGGTGAATGCGGTTGAGCGAGA
This sequence comes from Periplaneta americana, assembly GCF_040183065.1. Classification (NCBI taxonomy): domain Eukaryota; kingdom Metazoa; phylum Arthropoda; class Insecta; order Blattodea; family Blattidae; genus Periplaneta; species Periplaneta americana. The sequence goes on along the minus strand of NC_091118.1, from coordinate 196,585,380 downwards.
GTGCATGTCTGATAATTAAAATCAGAGGAAATTCTATCTGGGGCCTCTCCCATATTTTTTTTTTTTTTCTTTTTTGTTTACACAATTTTTTCTTTTTTGTATGTTTATTTTGTATAAGTCTTTACCATTTAAATGTACTACTCTCCCCTTTTTATTGCCTGCTTAACTATTGTTTACTCCCCTGTAGTTCTTAAGGCCCCCCTTAATGTTTTGTACGAGGGCTTATTCCTCACAGCTGGTTGAAATTCAGTAAGAAGTGATTATCATTATAAACTAAACCATCTCACACTATTAGTATTGTAACTGATTACCCATTTATTCTAATTATAATCTTGGACGTCAAAGGGATAGGTATCTTTACCACGAATTTTTGCGACTCGTTTTTATTCTTATTGTTTACAAAGTTATATTAATATACAGTAACCATGAGTTGTAGCTTCATTCCAGAGGCATTCTTTGTAAGTAGTGTGGTCGTGTCTATAATGAATTGTTATTTCTTGGAAATGAACGTCTGTACTGTCTCATATAATAAATAAATGCCTTGGTGTAATTTATTAAACTCCTGGTACATTTGTGTTTTGTGACATTATAACCCTATGTAAAAATCCCTTATCTTCTTTAAAATGTTACATACCTAAGTTTGTTACACGATTGTGTACATAATTCTGCATAATTTTAAGATGTTTTATGATATATACATTGTACTAGTTTTTAGTGACTTGTGTTACGGCAACCTGTAAATTATATTTTGATTGGTGGTTCCTTATGAATTTCCATTCAAGAGTTCAGGTAAAAATGTAATGGTATGTAATTTTATTTAATGGAACACTTCGTGAATGTTGTGATGTTACACTTCTTATAGCAGTGCAGAAGGGAATCATTTTGTTGTTGTGATACAATAATTTATTACAGTATTATACATACATGCAGAAGTCTCACTGTATTTAATGTAACTTCAAAATGTTTGCAGCATAATTTTGGAGTTGAGTGTAAACGGGTTTCAGAATGGAAAATTGTTGAACTTTATTAAAGTATATACAATTTTTATGTTCTGATGTTGTGTTATATATTCATGGTAATTTATTAAAACAGTCCTCTCGAATTGAATGTTGCATACCTACTTAAAACTTTGTTGATGAGTCACTTAAGATCAAGAGATTGAATGTCAGTTCTGAGGTGTCTCCACTGTGAATTGCTTTCAAACAGTATATTTGCGTTAAATTCGGGGATTTTTAAAACTTCAATGGTAGAGGCTTCAATATACATGAATGAACGAATCAATATTATATAAAACGGGTATAGCAGAGTTCGAAATGTTTACATTTATTTGCAGTGATAGGGAATTTTTTCAAAACTATCGTCAAGGGTAAATGTTGTTGTTTTCTAATGCCAGGCGTTTGACAATAAAGTCATTTGACCTCTTGCACTCCAATATTTTTCAAAGATATTATCATGACCAGCCAATGAAGCACAGATTTTGAGGTGTTCCGAATCCATTTCTTGGTTTGAGTTGCACAATGGGCAGTTTGGGGACTGATATATTCCTATTCTATGCAGGTGTTTGGCCAAACAGTCATGGCCTGTTGCCAATCTAAATGCAGCTACAGACGATTTTCGTGGTAAATTAGGAATTAACTGTGGATTTTGATGCAGAGAGTTCCATTTTTTCCCTTGGGATTGTGTTATCAAATTTTGTTTGTTGAAGTTTAGATTTAGTAACAAGTCTGTAAGTAGCAGTGCTGCCCTTCTTTGCTAAAGCATTCGCATTCTCTCAAGGGTAAATGTAGAGAACAGAACTAAGCTAATGAATACAACAGTAATATATTTTAGATGAGATCTTGTATCTGAGGTGATTTGAGAGGGAATACACAAAAATTTGAACTCCAATATTAGAATGTTATACTGTTGAGTGTTCGGTATGTGTAACAGATCTGAGATTTGGTACACAAAACAGTTTAATATTCGTTGGTAAGTTGAATCCTTGTAAGCCATACATAATTATCGTCCTTAATCTGAATGATTAGTTCGTTATTATAGTTGCATAAATGAGGAGCAAACTTTCAACACTCAACATGTTCATTTTCAGAAAGTACAATTGAGATGACAAAAACTTTCATTTCTGCAATGAGCCAAATATTTATTGTAGTGAAACATATACTTTTTTTTTTTGCTCCTGGGATGTTTAAAACTTTGCGAAAGTAGGACATATTTTGAGAAACTATAAAATGGCCATATAAGGAATAGATGTGCATAAATTGATAATAGTTGCCTGATTTGTACATCATTGCAATAAAGGAAAAATGGTTTGCAGTAGTACCGGTACTGTAATAATCTGAGGAGTGAGGACTCTGGTGCAGGTGGTATAGTTTGAGGTTTGTGAAAGAGTTCAAGATTTCTGCATTTGAAGTTCAGATATTACTTGAATTTCCGTTATTTGATCTGAAGCATATATTGAAAAGAAATATGGTGTCCTGCTTTTAGCATGGGTGTTAACATAATTTTCGTTATTTTTAGAGCAACATAAATGTTTGTTTATAGTTCGGAATACTGCAGTTTAAAATTGCGAGTTTTTCTACCACCCTCCCATCGAAATTAGAATTTTGCTTACGTTGGATAGACATGAATAGTTGGAACCCAGTTTACTTTCCGTTGGTATTCTGAAATAATGCAGTTCTACAGTGCATGTGGTTGCTGGAAGTAAAAATCTTCATTGGTAATTACTGCTATATATGTTAAATACAGTCCATTTTATAGGAATGTCACTGATGAATCTTAAGAGATGTTTGTGCTCGAAAACTTTATTTGCACATTTAATAAATATTTAACGCATTAGGCCTGGACCGCGGGTTTACAAAGTTTTGATTTTAAAGATTGTTTTCTACAGCATGTGCTAGGTCAACATTTGGTCTTCCGATAGATTTATAATTTATTTGTAAACAGATTTTATGTATATTGCAACATTTGTCTGGCAAGATGTTCCTTCCAAAGTAAAGAAAACAGTCTTACGTTTCAAAGTTCATGCTGAGTGCAAAGAAGCTAATTTAAAAAAATTGATTTGGTATTTTTTTCATCGTAATGCAATTAAGCATAAATATAGATCCCCTGGCGTAGCTCTGTCGACTAAGGCGATCTGGGCGCGGGTTCGCTTCCCGCTTTGGCCGATTACCTGGTTTGGGTTTTTCCGAGGTTTTCCCCAACCGGAAGGCAAAATGTCAGGTAATCAATGGCGAATCATTGGCCTCATCTCGCTGTCACCAATCCCATCGACGGTAAATAACCTCGTAGTTGATACAGCGTCGTTAAATAACCAATAAAAAAATAAGTATAGAACACTTTCTGCCCAAAATGAGACGAGGGGGGGGGGGGGAGACTGGATAATCCTAAACACTGCAACCTATATCATCTCGCAAAGATTGTATTGGTGAGTTTTGCTGCATTAATATTATTCTGAAATTCATTTGTGCGGATTTTATTTAGAAATGGGATTGATTTGCAGAACGTGCCATGAACATATGTTGGCGTAAATTATTAGCCATGTGATTATGGCTCTCACAGCTGTTTATGGTTATCGACAGGTTGTCCAAAACATGGCAATAAAAAACTTTATATGCCTTGATATTAGGGACGAAGAATTTCTAATATTGGAAGTAAAAATGAAGTAATATATGACTCAGTTTGTAAGAAAATGCAAATCAAATCCAAGAACATACATAAATGTTGACATGTTTTCTTTAAACTCTGATAATTTTCCAATTAATGGGAAATGAAGTTTGCAACAGATGGCAGTGTTGTTCACGTCAATTCCTCAAATGTGCCTCGCGTCTGCTACTAACCCAGCGCTCCTGGTATATGTATCTTGTTCAATACAAGTGAAATTGCACAACCTTGCGTAAAGGGGAGTTGATGTGTCATAATTCCCTGGGGCTTTTCTGCGTAATGAGAAAAATAGAATAATTCGTAGTCAGGCTCCTTTCCGACAGATGGCCATGCGCTGTTTGTTTTTTAATATTGCATCATGGGAGAATTGGTTCTTGAAGTTTAAGTCGCCATGTTTGATTTTTGTGTGATTAGCAGTGGAAGTTCTAATCAAAAATATTGAAGTATAATTTATTGGTGTAGATATTTGAAAAATCTTCCAAGCTGGATAGGCTACCCGAATATCTCCGCGACACCGTGGATTGGTTTATGGGGTGAGTACAGTTCATGTTTATCACAGAAATGGCGTTTCAAATTTGGGGACCTGTAAACTGACCTTACACTCGATTGTAGGTTGACAATAAGGCCAAGGCCAGTGTCAGTCATTATGACAATGACATTTCAAATGCCATAAAAATCTGGGTGCGTTTTTGAGAAGGGTGTGGAAATGCACCCCATTAAAAACATGGATTCTCCCATATCTGCCATTTTATCACTATTGATTTTTTACACCATTGAAGAGAGCTCATTCACTTATATTTCAAGCATGCTTCTTCATTGAATCTTTAATTTAAAATCGAAATTACAGTTTTTGCGGCTTTTAACTACTGCATATAGACGCCTGTGCGTAATTTGTATTCCATAATTGTGCTGGGCATAGTGTACATGGTCGTACGATAAGTAGTTACTCTTCAGAATTCTGATTTCGGAATGTTTGAGTTATTCAGTTTATGCTTGTTTTGCACAGTTTGTATTTCATACTGTTTCGAAATGGATGTGTTGTAGCATTTTTTATCATTCGGGATAAATTATATCAACTTAATTTAATGCAGCTTTCTGGATTAAAATTTTCTGTATTTTGTGTTGCCTTCCCCAGGTGTGTAATTTTAATGTGTATTCCATTAGAATACATTACTATTTTTTAAACCTTTTGAAAATCCTTTGCTGTCACCACAACGCAATTCAAGATTGTGGCCGAAAGAAAAGAACTATAACCCTGCCAAAATGTATTCACAACTGATTTTGTGATTTGTCTTAGACATAGATCTCATTTAACGGAACATGTACGCCTAACTTTTGATCTTAAATAACTGTAAGGAGTTACAGCAGTACTGTTGAAGTGAAAAGCAAGGCTTCCAATTTAACCAAATAAAAGTACTGTTAGGGTTTTTATTGCAAGTATAGCAATTTAAGCTTATCATCATTATATTAAGAGGCGCCTTTATTAGAGTTTACATTAGCCTATAGAATTTTTAGGGTATCAAAGTTTTCAATGAATAGTCTCGCTATAGCAATGTACAGGTTTGATGTAGATTAAGTATTTAACTTAATTTGTAAAAACAAATCTACAACAGCAACACAGAGTTTCTTTTTAAATTCTAATCTTAACAAATGGGATTCCGTGAATCTCTTTCAATAATCAAGTTGTCCCAATATGACGAATTAGTGTAGGCCCTGGCTATAGTTATCCCAGCATAGAATGTTTTAAAATTACAAATGTTGCGTACAACTGAAAGAGCTGTTTTCAAGCGAAGTTTTTGTTGTTAATTGGGTATATCCGTTAGTGATAGATGTAAATGTATAAATTGTACAAAACTTATTACGGTTAAAATATAGGTTGATAAATTATTCTAAACAATGACATCAGTTATCTTTATCTTGAGATACCGCTCCTTATTGAAGATATTGAGCATCTACGTCTGCACAGTTCCAATTTTAATAAGTTAGACCTATTCAGAAATATATGGAATTAGAAATGGATTCGGAACACTTCATAATCTGTGTATTACTGACCATGACAATGTCTTTGAAAAATATTGGAGTGCAAGAAGTCAAATGACTCTGTCAAACGCCTGGGACAAACTCTTACTCTATTGGTTATTGATGTTAAATAGGCTTTCGTTAAATAGCGCTATTTTAAAGCATTCTTCATTTCAGGATCTTGTAGGGCATGAAATAATGTTAAGTTATATAGGCCTATTTTAGATGCCTTAGACCTACCATTTGTTTCCCTTCACATAATTGTAGTTCAGTAATGCTAAGACGAAAAGAACTTCTACATAAACGAGTTTTGTTGGAAAAGCTGAACGAAAAAATTAGGAAATGTTTTTTGTTATGTAGTGGGAGCATATGTTGTCTATTTCCTGTACAAGTCATTTTTCATTGATTTCTAGTGTTCTGCACAAAAATAGGTTTTTCACTGCGAACCCAGCTTTCTCCAATCTTTCCTATTTTCTGCCTTCCTCTTTGTCTCCATATACGATATATCTTATTGTTGTCTATCATCTGATATCTTCTTCTTCGCCGAACTCTTCTCCAGTTCACCATTCCTTCCAGTGCATCCTTCATTAGGCAGTTTCTTCTCAGCCAGTGACCCAACCAATTCCTTTTCCTTTTCCTGATCAGTTTTAGCATCATTCTTTCTTCACCCACTCTTTCCAACACAGCTTCATTTCTTATTCTGTCTGTCCATTTTACACGCTCCATTCTTCTCCATATCAACATTTCAAATGCTTCTAATTGTTTCTCTTCACTTCGTCGTATGTCCATGTTTCTGCCCCATACAGTGCCACACTCCACACAAAGCACTTCACTAGTCTCTTCCTTAGTTCTTTTTCCAGAGGTCCGCAAAAGATGTTCCTTAATCATAATTTAATAATGTATCGTATTTTATTTTTATTTCATTGTTATTATATAGAATCACTTACATAATAATAACACCAGAAGGAGGAAAAGCTTTTGCTTCTTTTAGCTTTGATATTTTATTCCATATTTTGAGTAAGTAAATTTAGTAGTTGTATTTAAAATCCATTAGGTTTAACAATCTGTTATATGTGATCAGGGATATAGGCTAGCCTGCAGTTGGTCTCAGGAATCTCATCTCTGATGCATTCTATCTTCCTCATCCATTCAAGTCGAAGTCCAATTTTCACTGCCATACATTATCATGGGAACCGCCATAACTTACAGAACTTACGTTGAGCATCTTGTTTTGTTTTGTTTCTTAAGTTTCATCTTATGGTTCCACAAATTCTTTGAAACTTCTGTAATTGTATACTTATGTCTTCCTTTTGGCAGTAAACCAGGGTTAGATTGGCCTAGTGCGTGTTACTATGGTCAGCACACAATAAAAAGTTTAAAAAAATTTTAGCACTGGGATTTTTATCCACATGATCCATTTCTAGTGCCATACGATATTCAGATATTTTAATTGAATAATTCTCGCTGTCAGGATTGTCTATAACAGCTGTCTTTGTGGGACACTTGTGTTGTTCATGGCGTTTGTTGTTTTAGAAATAGTAAATTAATATTGTGTAAACTTCCTTCTTCCCAACTGATAGGACTACTGGTGTTTGAAAAATTCAAGTCATTATATTTTTTGTAAGCTCAAAGTATGTTGTTGTTGTTGTCCAGTGCCTTGCATCTGGCAATGAAGCCATTAGCAGTCGTGCTTTCCAATACTTTTGAACTGTAGTTTCTTCTGATCTTAATGCTTCACAGTCTTCAAGTGGTCTTCATTCATTTCTGCTGGATCGTTACGCAGGACACATATTGGTGAAGCTGAGATACCTATTCTGTAGAGATGACTTGCTAGACAGTCATGATTTGTCAATAGTCTGAAGGCTGCAACTGCTGTTTTACTTGGTCTCTGGGGGATTATATCTGGGTTGGAAAGTAGTGTAATCCATTTTTTGTCTTTAGCATTTGTTTCTATTTCTTGTAGGTATGAATGAGAAAATTTTGTAGTGATCAAGCGTTTTATTGAGGAATATGAGAAATTATATTTGATTTATTGTAAAACCCCTTGACAGATTTTCTAGTCTATCTAAATATAAATAAAATCTATTCACATGAATAGGAGCTACATTAGCCCTGGCCAAAGTAATCCCTAATGCTAAGTTTTCTTTCGTTATAACTGTTTGCAGGCCATGTCAGAACATTGAAATTAAATTACCCAATCATTGGTTGTTGGAAACTTTGTGTAACATGGAAAAGCCAGTTATATCCAGCTGTTATCACTAAAATGGAAGAAAGTAGAATTTATGCTGACTGGAAGAAAATATAATTTAGCCTATGCTGACTGTATACATGCAATCCCTTCTGATCGGTAGGTACTGAGTATGGCCCCAGTCAGTCCCTATCCTGAGCAAGATTAATCCAGTCCTTAAAATCATTTCCCATCTCCCTCAAATCCTTTTTAATATTGTCCTCCCATCTACGTCTCGCCCTCCCAAAAGTCTTTTTCCATCAGCTCTTCCAACTAACATTATATAAATTTCTGGATTCACCCATACGTCCTACATGCCTTGTCCATCTCAAACGTCTGGATCTAATGTTCCTAGTATAAACTGGATGAAACAATGCGTGCAATTCTGCGTTGTGTATATTTCTCCATTCTCCTGTAACTTCATCCCTCTTAGCCCCAAATATTTTCTTAAGTACCTTATTCTTGGACACCCTTAACCTCTGTTCCTCTCTCAAAGTGAGAGTCCAAGCTTCTCATAATGTACAAATAATGTAAATATTGGAAGATTATATTCTCTCCTTTTTTCCACTACTCTTGCATTGTAAATATACAATACTTTCTCTTCCTGAAACCGCATTGTTCTCTCAAACTGTATGCATACACTCATTGGGTTGATTCTACGAATACGTAATAATTTTGCTTATATTTTATATGCCACATTCAAGAGATAAATACCCTTGTAACTGTTGCAGTCTCTTACCATAAATTGTTAATAATTTACAACAACGGATTCTGAAGTCAAGACCTTTACTTTGTTATAAGTTCGTGTTTTGTTTGTTTGTTTGTATGTATGTATTTATTCGCACTGCAATGGGTATATACCCGGTGGCAGTGGTAACTAATTACACTCAATAAAGACAATAATAAACACAATTAATAAAAAAATACAATTAATAATAATATTAATAATTAATACTAATAATAATAATAATAATAATAATAATAATAACAGGGAACATCCTAAATTAAATGAAGCACGATCAGTTAAAATAACATTTAAAGTAAATCTAATTTGTACCTTAAACCTATGTCCGAACTAAAACCCACGAGTATGATATGTTCATATCTGCACAAGTACCTTTCAACACTACACTCATTTCGCTGTCAATTCACTCACTGCACTGGAACTACGACACATTTCACTGGTTCTATCCTGATTTCACTAACACTTCAAAAACATTTCACTGTTCAAATAGTTTGCACTGCCACTATAAACTATAAAGCTTCACTGACAGGAATACGTTTCACTTACTCGACACACTTCACTGACACAACATAATTCTTCACTGATAGAAGACTTCAATAACAAAATATCAATTACACCATTTAAATACTGTGTATAATTATCGTCTATTAGTAAAGTCTTTAAGCCCATTTTTAAATACATTTTTGGTTGTTGGTAAAGCCTTTAGTAAGTCTGCAGGTAAAGCATTCCAGTCCCTGATAGTACGATTGAGAAAAGAAAACTTTCCAGTGTCCGTCCTCTGTCTTCTTTCCCTCAATTTATAAGAGTGGTCGTTCCTTGAAGAGTTTAGTGTAATGTAATGAGAGAGGAACAGAGAATAAGGGTGTATGAGAATAAGGTTCTCTCTAGGAAAATATTTGGGGCTAAGAGGGATGAGGTTACAGGAGAATGAAGAAAGTTCAGCAATGCAGAGCTGCACGCATTGTATTCTTCACCTGACATAATTAGGAACAAATCCAGACGTTTGAGATGGGCAGGGCATGTAGTACGTATGAGCGAATCCAGAAATGTATATAATAATAATAATAATAATTATTATTATTATTATTATTATTATTTATTTATTTATTTATTTATTTATTTAATCTGGCAGAGCTAAGGCCAGTAGGCCTTCTCTTCCGCCCAGCCAGACTCTAATTCTAATTAAATACATTTGCTTACATAGTTATTACATTAATATCTAGATCATAAAACAACATGAAAGTAAATAATGAAAATTGGATAACTAATGTTAGTGTGACAATAATAAACATTGGTAAGAAATAGTTATAATAATAATAAAAAAAGGTAAAGGTATCCCCGTAACATGCCATGAAGGCACTGGGGGGGCATGGAGGTAGAGCCCCATGCTTTCCATGACCTCGGCACTAGAATGAGGTGGTGTGGTCGGCACCACGCTCTGACCGCCTTTTACCTCGGGGGAAGACCCGGTACTCAATTTAATAGGAGGCTGAGTGAACCTCGGGGCTGTTCTGAAAGTTTGGCAACGAGAAAAAATCCTGTCACCACCTGGGATCGAACCCCGGACCTTCCAGTCCGTAGCCAGCTGCTCTACCAACTGAGCTACCCGGCGTCATAATAATAATAATAATAATAATAATAATAATAATGAGATAATTTAGATAACTTATTTATCTGTGATATATATAACTATTAAACATTGAGAAACCTGAAACAGCTATTATTGTTAACAAGAATTGTTAGAAAAATATCTCGTTAGCCTATTCTTAAATTGGTTTGATGTCTGGCAGTCCCTGACATTACTGGGTAGGGAATTCCAAAGTCGAGGAACAGCCACAGTGAAAGAAGATGAATATGAGGATGTTCGGTGGGAGGGAATGGATAATATTGAGGAGTGTTATGATCGTGTGTCTAGGTTATGATGGGTGGATAAATTTTGAAAACGAGACGCAAGATAGACAGGAGTGGAGAAATGCAATAGAGTGCCTAGAGGCCTAGAGTGTTAGTTGGGAGGCCGAGACGTAGATGGGAAGATTATATTAAAATGGATTTGAGGGAGGTGGGGTATGATGGTAGAGACTGGATTAATCTTGCTCAGGATAGGGACCAATGGCGAGCTTATGTGAGGGCGGCAATGAACCTCCGGGTTCCTTAAGAGCCAGTAAGTAAGTAATGTTTATAGTATTCGTTACTAGCCTAAAACTAAATACATGTACATTGTGTCCCGTACAATCACTATCACAAAGAAATATAAATATCTCGTCACTCGGTAAATTTAAAAATATGTTTCTCATATTGTCTCATGTAGAAACTCTCCAAGTTTGGTAACAATGAAAATTATGACGCTAGTGCGCATGCGCGGGGTATGACAACACATAGAGTTAAAATGGCAGAATTCACGGTACAGCAGAAAGTGAAATGTTGTTATTGGTTAGCCGAATTGAAGTTCCCAATTCCAGTGCAAAGACGATTTAGGCAGGAATATGGTGCAAATTCTCCAGAGCGTCATACCATTGTGAAATGGTATAATCGGCTGTTGGAAACAGGTTCTGTGTTAAGGAAGAAGGGAAGCAGCAACAAAAGCAGTGTCCTCAACTAAAGTTGAAGATGTTAGGCAAGCATTTCAGCGCAATCCAAGGAAATCAATTTGACGGGCCAGTTAGAGCCGGGTATTCCGAAGTCGACTATTCAAACATTGTCCATAAAAGATTGCGACTCAGAGCATACAAAATCCAACTTGTGCAAAAGCTGCAGCTTGTGCTTCCGTGACAGTTGTATTGCTGCGAAACACATGGAGGGAGATAGAATACCGTCTTGATATTGTTCCGGCCACCAGAGGCGTACATGAGATCTATTGAAACTTGGTGAGTTTTTCTAACATAAAATCTAAGTCCGGTTATTCTGTCGCTATTACTTTAGGAGATATTCTGGTTTCTTTGTGATAGTGATTCTACGGGACACACTGTATATAGTATATTGGTTTTTGTCTAAAGGTTCTAGGACTGCTACAAATGTTTCGATATAAGTCGTATTTGTGTTATAAATACTGTATCAGTTTTTAACATCGATTATGGTGGTTTTAAATTTGTTTTATCGTTTAACGACTCTTTATCAGCTGCACTGTTACCAATCGTCGGTGCAGTTGGTGGTGGCCGACGAAATGAAACCGGGGTTCGACGTGGGATTACCTGACATTCACCATATGTATACAGTCGGAAAAAGAAATGAAACCGGGTAAAGATCCCAACCAGATTCGAACCCACATGCGTGTGTTAATTGGTAGTAGTGGGGATTTTATTTTGTCTGATTGTCGGAGTTGGTAGAGAATAGCGTCTTCAGTGGTATTCTAAAACAGTGCAAGCTTCGTCCATTACTGACTTTGAGTATAATACCGGAAGAATTTTATTGTCCACCCTCTAAACCATACGTTCTTAATCCTTTCATATTCAACATTTGAGATGTTTTTCTCATACACATATTTGTTGCAATATAGGCCTATTGCTAGTAATATGTTTTCTAAAATATTTCCTGGCCAGAAAACATATTTTTTCCACCGTCGCGTCGTTATTGACCGCTCTGTTGTATAATGGTATGACACGGGTTGTAGGTGGAGCGTGGGAGAAATCCACGCGCCCATAGTTCACTTACATGAACTCATTGTGTTGACTCCCAACTTTCGAAATGGACGAGAAATGACCCGTAAGTTTTGCTAGGAGCCCTCTGAGCCAAGTGCAGTGTTCATTAACGTGTATTGCTAGCAGGCAGGAAGAACCTCTTTGTTAGGTCCACATGATTTTCATGAAAATAACTTCGAAAAAAGAGCACTTCTAATTTTTTTTTCGTTATGAATAATATCGCATTAAAAGCATCTGAAGCTGAAGATTCCCCAGTTTCAATATCTGGACCGGTATGTTTTTTTTTTTTAATTACAGACGTTAACAGTAACATTTCTGTTCATTTTTTTGTCACGTGAAAAGTCTCAGTCTGCTTCATGCTTTGTTGCATTACGTATCTTTTGTTATTCTTACTGTCTCATTACATAAATATTTCCTATTTACCTTGTATTAAACTTAACAATAGCTTGTGATATACATTTATATCAGTAACCATTGATATACATACATTCACACATACGTACATACATACGTACATATATACGTACATACACACATACGTACATATATACATACATACGTACATATATATACATACATACATACGTACATATATACATACATACGTACGTACGTACATACATACGTACATACATACATACAGACATACATACACACATACGTACATATATACATACATACGTACATATATACATACATACGTACATACATACGTAGATACATACATACATACACACGTACATATATACATACATACTTACTTACGTACATATATACATACATACATACATACACACATACGTACATATATACATACATACATACGTACATACATACACACATACGTACATATATACATACATACGTACATATATACATACATACATACATATTCGTGATTTAGTTATTTTTCAGTATTTCTAGGAAGGCAAGATAGAATACTTTCTTAACAATAATTTTTTTTTTCTGTCGATATATTCAAATGCTATATAATATGTGAGTGCTTTAAAATGTATTTAATGTCATTGTGTAGACTACAGTACAATAATATTGAATTCATAAACAATGTTTCACATTTAAATTTTATATTGTATGCCATTTTGTACAACAGTAATGGGGAAACCTGCTTCATATTATGTATTTCCTTTTCTTCCTGCTTTCAATATTGCAGGGTGACCGTAAAGTCTGGATACTAGGCAAATAGGCCTACATCCATTCCCTTTTCCATATTTTCTCTCTTGTTTTCTTTTTCCCTCGTTTTCATCCACATCCTTATTTTCTTGTTCCCTTTTCCCTTACCTCGTTTTCTTATCTCCTTTCCTTCAATTCTTCACTTTCTTTTCTTCCCTCCATCTTCTCTTCCGTTTACTCTTCTTTTCCTTCCAATCTTCTCATTTTCCCTTCATTTTCTTCACATATTTTTCATTTACATTATGTTTCTCATTTTTTTCTTCGTTTCCTAACCTTTTTCTTTTTTCTCTCTTTTCCTAATCTTTACTTCCTTGTCCCCTTTTCTTCCTTACCGGTACCTTCTTCTCCTCTTTCTGTTTTTCTGTTCCTCCGGTTCTCTTTCTCGTCTTCATCTTCGCCTCTTCTTTGTTTCTTAATATATATATTTTTTTCATTTTCTCTTCTTCGTTGCCTTTTGAACCTCTTTTCATTCACATCATTTTTCCTTCTTTTTCTCTTTCTGTTCATCTATTCTCCCTTCCCGTCTTTTCTTCATGCTGCTTCTTTAATTTCTTTTCCTCTTCCTTGTGTCCGAACTTTTATGGCCATTTAATGTGTACACCCTTCTGTGGGTAAATAGCAGTAATCTATGGGTATACTTCTAAAGAGTCCATATGTAGGTGTAATGTTAAGGAATCTAAGGGCGTTTTTCTCAGCTTATTCGCCGTTGATGCAACTCAGCATATCTGTATGTAGATTTGAATAGTTAACAGATATAATTGTGTGAGAGAAGTTCGAGTTCCGAGCATGTATGTCGTGGTCGAAGTCGAGATTTGATAATAAATGAGACCCATTCTTTTGTAAACAATATTCTAGTATTTTTGGCAATGATAATAGCGTTTTGTTCTACGTTCTTAAAACACAATACTGGCATTTTATTATAAAATATATTTCTATCTATATTTACAAAATTAGCATAAATATATACTTATCTACATTTTAACTCCGTTGCTGTACACGACAAGTTTTTGTAGAGTGAAACCTTTTCTGTTATCTCAGCACGTTCTTGTAGAAGAAGGAAGGCTTTACCATCGCACAATGGATAAAGAAGGGCTTAAGTCGTTGACTTCACTTTGACTAATTCTGATGTCTGCGAGCGCTCCCTCTGGGTAACACGCTGTAAACTTAATTTGAACGACTAACTTAGTCGTTGATAGTTGTAAAAATTACATTTCAAACTTTTGAGTTAATTACTTAGGCATGTCTTGCGAGGTTTGAAACTTGCACAATGGTCGGATTCTAGTCCCAAGTTCAATGACAAATATTCCTTTTTATTTCAGCCCCCAGTTCCTCAGTTACGGGGGGACTGAACTGAATGTTAAGATAAAAGATACATGAATAATTTTTTACATACTAGTTCTGGGTATTACTTGGTACATACATGCAAATTTTTAAAGCTGTAGTGTAAAAATGTCAGCATTATTAATTATACATATTAATTTTAAGTTAATATTTTGATAAGTTATTATAATTCCTATCTTGTGCTACACTTTCACCAATTTTTTAAAATAATGTTCTTCTCAAGGTAGCTTATGACATGGTAAAACATAATTGGCATTTAATTCCTAAATTTAATAATTTTAAAATTAAAAAAAATCGTGTGTATTAGGGAATTAAACATTTTTAGACACAATCATACTTTACACTATATAAGATTGAATGCCAGTTATAAAATATTGGAATACCATGAAAGAGCAGAAAAAATTTCAGAACAATATGTCAATAAATGTGACAGTAGATAGATTTTGAAGAAGTGAATGCGTACAAAAAAATTAAACCGAGAAAATAGACATCAATGTTTAAATCAACTGAATTTTGGTTATTTTTTAAACTATAAAAGATACTTACTTACTGGCTTCTAAGGAACCCGGAGGTTCATTGCCGCCCTCACATAAGCCCGCCATTGGTCCCTATCCTGAGCAAGATTAATCCAGTCTCTATCATCATATCCCACCTCACTCAAATCCATTTTAATATTATTCTTTTTTGCATACTAGTTCTGAGCATTACTTACTACGTACATGCATATTTCCAAAGCTGTAATGTAAGTAATATCAGCATTATTAATAATTCATATTAATTTTATGTTAATAGGCTATTTTGATAATATAGTATAGGGAAGCATACATCCTGAAACTCTATCAGTTGGAAAAATATATGTACTATCTGAAACGGACTCTCTGTCTCAATGTGCAAACAATCAGTTAGAAAATTGAGGAAAACCACAGTAATTTTGAAATAAAGAAACGAGACACCTTGCAGAGGGAGTAGGCGTGACCCAGGCGTGGCATTTAAATAGCGCATGACTTCAAAAATGGCTGCAGAAACATCTGTTGGAAGGGGAATATGCAAATGAAACTTCGTGAAATGATTCTAGAATTTGTTAATGTAAAAATTAAAAAATCGCCTTTTTAGGCCATATATACATATTTTTCAATTCACTCCCTCAATAATAATAATAATAATAATAATAATAATAATAATTATTATTATTATTATTATTATTATTATTATTATTGTAGAGCAGCTGGCTACGGACTGAAAGGGCCGGGGTTCGATCCCAGGTGGTGACAGGATTTTTTCTCGTTGCCAAACTTTCAGAACGGCCCCAAGGTTCACTCAGCCTTCTATAAAATTGAGTACCGGGTCTTTCCCGGGGATAAAAGGCGGTCAGAGCGTGGTGCCGACCACACCACCTCATTCTAGTGCCGAGGTCATGGAAAGCATGGGGTTCTACCTCCATGCCCCCCAAGTGCCTTCATGGCATGTTACGGGGATACCTTTACCTTTTTATTATTATTATTATTATTATTATTATTATTATACTTATAAATGTCTTTTAGAGAACCCGGAGGTTCATTTCCGCCCTCACATAAGCTCGCCATCGATCCCTATCGCGTGCAAAATCAATCCAGTCTCTACTATCATAATTATCCCAACTCTCTCAAATCCATTTTAATATTATCCTCTCATCTATGTCTCGGCATCCCCAAAGGTCTTTTCCCTCAGGTCTCCCAACTAACACACTATATGCATTTCTGGATTCACCCATACGTGCTACATGCCCTGCCCATCTCAAACGTCTGGATTTAATGTTCAATAATAATAATAATAATAATAATAATAATAATAATAATAATCCGTGGCACGACATCCCATGGGATGTCAAGGCCTAGTGATTATCACATGCCCACATGCCTTAGCAGTAAAGTATCATACAACCATTATGGGATAACATGTGTTCAGCACGATCACCTTCCCTCTCCCAGCTGTTATTGCTGGCTTTGTGGGAATTGGCTCGATACAGTGACCAAAATAATTGCATGAAAAAATTTCTTCCCCAGCGAGGTTTCGAACCAGCGCTCACTGTATACTGCTAGACTACAAGGTCACGGCGCCGAACTTACAAGCATGAGACAGTTAAATCATATATATGCTTCATATTCATATGGAATAAATTATAGACAATGTAGATGAACCATTTTAATGTGACACATATGTAGGCCTACTGTAAGGGAAAGATTGAAAGATTTATGTGTAGGCCTACCCAGGAGTTTCGTGTAATATAAATCACTTTATCTGTGTTGAGCACGATGTCTTGTTTACGTCTTTGATTTAGCGTACATTAAATATAGGTCAGACGACATGAGCTCATTAGTCTTCAATCAGATGATAGCCTGTCAATAATTTATCTTGGGATAGTTAGTCTTGTGGTACGTTTGTGGTAAGTGTTGTGAAACTTGTGTGTCCAAGGTTGTTTAGTGTCACGTGAGGAACACAGCTCAAGGACTGAACATACGTGACCGTAAGGAATAGCTTTTTAGGAGCAAATCTATAAATAAACGAACAATATTTCCAGAGTTCGTCTCTTCATAGTGTTGTCTCTGAACGTCAGTTGGAGTGAATACGGCGTGGAAGTGGAACGTTAGTAACTCTCATAAGAATCTCATTACACCGCTGTTATTACTCGTGGACATTTCTCTTCCATATTCTTGCCTTAATTTTGTAACACCTGTGTGAATATTTCACCTCACCGATTTATTAATTTCTATTCTCTGTAGGCTACTTTGTAATGCAGAGTTTATGTAGACTAATCAGAAATGACAACATCGTCAGCAATTGGGAGTATAAAACATAATTACAGATACAGAAACGTACAGAAGAAAATGGAAGGACCATGTATACAGGGTGTCTTCAAAATTATATAGATAGTAGAGGACTCTAAAACTGAGCATTTGACATGGAACCATTGGTCGGAAATGCAAATTTCAGGAGCTATAAGGTATTGAACATGTAGGCCAAATAAGTTTCAAGAACATTTTTGCAAGCTGCTTTAATTTTTTTCACACATAAACAACTTACATTTCATAGCAACTGTTCAAAGTGGTGATCACCAGCCTTGATATATCCAGAACAATGCATGACATTTTGCTCTACACTCTTAAAATAATATCCCTAGTGTCGGTTGTACAGTGAGGCAGGCAGATAAGAATCTGTTGCCCAGGTGATTATGAATGTAATGTGGGCAGTGTTACAATCACATTCTCTTGCAAACAACAAGATATTTAATGTTTTATTTCCAAAGCAACATACACCTCATAGCAACAACTTAGAGTTCAGTGCAGTTGTTGAAAGTGACGACCACCTGTCTCAATACATGCATTACAACGATGCATAAACGTAGTAAGCAATAACAAATATCACCATGGAAGCGCCAGGCAGTTGTTTGTTATGAAAATTAAAACAGCTTACAGAAACGTCCCTCACACACACCTGTATAATTTTGACCCTAAAGGTTGAAGACACTCTGTATAGAATGTTAAGCGGTAGATTACCTAGACTTGTATTTCGCTATAGACCAAAGGGAACCAATCTATTGGAAGATCCAGTACTAAATGGAGAGATCAAAATTTTAATAAACATTTCTAACGTGTTGCTTCGGAACGAGGAAAGCAGTACTCATACCGTGTTAAGGAAGGTGATGAATTTACGAAATTCAAATTCAAATTCAAATTTATTTACAATTTACATTTGAATTTACATTTGGATAGATACCCGAAATGAGCATATGCTCGTGCTCGGGTACAGTCCAGTAGTCTACATAAATTTTACAGGGTTCAAATAATAATGCTGATATAAAATAATAGTAGTAATAATAATGATAATAATAATAATAATAATAATAATAATAATAATAATAATAATAGAATAATCGTGACAGAAATGATACAAAGATTGTAATACAAAATAATTCATTAATAATAATAATAATAATAATAATAATAATAATAGTGATAAAACAAAAATATTTACAATAATAAAATAAATACTAAGACGGATAAAATAAAATATAAAACCACTAGCGAGAGTTAACACAACTTAAATAAGCATATAATAACCGGAAAAAATGCCAAACTCGAAAATCAACAGAAAAGTTCATTGTATCGCAGACGACAGCAACCGCCGTATTGACATTGTGTTGTGCATTAATGGTAGTAGTGGGGAGCTTAAAGTCTACGTAACTGCCGTTCTCTTCGAATCTTCTCGTACAATCATGGGAAGTTAATGCTGCAAAAACAAAATGTCTACGAGTCAAACTGTTCATTATTACCAGGATAAATACAAATAATACTGAAATATATTAATCGAGTTTCAGTTATAGATCTCCTTTTGTGCAAGAGGTATCATATCAAAATATTTTATGACTGGCGGGGAAAATATAAATTTCAATAACTTTCTAGTGACAAGTACAATAATAATAATAATAATAATAATAATAATAATAATAATAATAATAATATAGTAGTAATAGTAATAATAATAGTAGTAATAATAGTATTAATAATAATAATAATAATAATAATAGTCATCATTATCATCATCATCATCATATCTCTTTTCCCTGTCCTTTACAGAGGTTACTAGACTGATTGAACTACCCATGAAAGTTCCAATTATGACTTTTTTCACTCCAGAATTCGCCGTTTCACTAACGCTTAAAGAATTTTGAAGAGGAAACAGACCGAAAAGGAGATCTAAATCCTCTAGAACACGTAAGAGGGAAAGCCAGTCGCTAAGCACGTACTGTTATAATCCACACGATGTGCCTTCATAGTCACAGGATCGTGTCTTTGTATAGCAAACGTTGAGGAGCACTGAATGAAAACAAAGCTTTGAGAGTTTTAGAACAGTTTGCAAAAGCCCGCAATGCTTTATGTGATATGGTTTCAGAGTTATGATTGATTGTAAAAATAACTGGACTTCAGGGACACGGTGTTTTGGAGTAAGGGATGCTGTTTATTTTGTACCGTACACAATAATAAGAATCGTCATCTTCATCTTTTCTTTCTGTTCTTGCAAGTTGTTACGAGAGTGACTGTACTACCCATGAGACTTCTGTATTTCTGATGACTGTTACTCCTACCTCGGAATTTACCGTATCTCAGACGTTTAAAAGGCTTTGAAGGGAAACATACGGAAAAGGGGGATGTAATCCACAAGAATACGTAAGGGGAAAATCCAACCGTTAAGCACGTTTATTAATCCACGAGATACGAATATATGCAACTTTATAGCCACAGGTTCGTGACAGTATAGTAGCACCGCTTAGTGATATTAAGTCTTACTTACAAATGGCTTTTAAGGAACCCGGAGGTTCATTGTCGCCTTCATATAAGCCCGCCATCGGTCCTTATCCTGTGCAAGATTAATCTAATCTCTATCATCATATCCCACCTCCCTCAAATCCATTTTAATGTTATCCTCCCATCTACGTCTCGGCCTCCCCAAAGGTCTTTTTTCCCTCCGGTCTCCCAATTAACACATGCATTTCGCCCATACATGCTACATGCCCTGTCCATCTCAAACGTCTGGATTTAATGTTCCTAATTATGTCAGGTGAAGAATACAATGCGTGCAGTTCTGCGTTGTGTAACTTTTTTTCGTTCTCCTGTAACTTCATCCCTCTTAGCCCCAAATATTTTTCTACGAACCTTATTCTCAAACACCCTTAATCTCTGTTCGGTGTTAAGGCTACTACTACAATCACATCCACTGTTACTATTACAACTACATCTATTACTGCCGCTACCAGTACTAGTGCTAAGTATACTACCTCCACTAGCCTACTACTATATCTGCTAAGTCTGTTACTTCCAATATTGCTACTATTATTGCTTACAATTTTTGCTACTACTACTACTACTACTACTACTACTACTACCACCACCACCATCACTATTGTTACTATCACATCTACTACTACTGTCACAAGCACTACTACAGCTACTACTACTGAAACGCGTAAATCGTATGAGAAAGTACGTGACAAGTTTGATACTCATTTTGTTTTTACCGTGTGCCGCTGGACGTCAGGGGCAAGAAATCTGTAATTATCTGTTTAGCATGCAACTTTAATTTTAATAGTAGACATTACCTATGTGTAAGCTTCGAATCTCGCCAAGGATATACAGGATGGATGGTAACCTCTGCACCAAAATTTAAAGAGGTGGTTCTACAGATTAAATATAACAATACTTTTATTACACTTTTCCTTCGATGAAGCACCGTTAAGCAGGAAAAAAAATAGTCGTTGCCCAATGTTTGCAACGCTCTATTGCGGTAACGGCCCGAGAGAAATGGCTTATACATGCAGATAGGTAAAAATAATCTGAACAATTTGCAATACTTGGGAAGAGTGGCATAAGTCAGTTTCCACAAACATTTTTTATAAATTTATTGACAACTTACGGAACATCTGCTCGCTTGGGAAGAGACATAAGTATTTCTCACATTACAATAATTCATACAGAAGAAAATCTAATCGACATAAACTAGTGTGAAGACAGTTATTTTCCTTCTCCTGTAAAATTAACATTTTTGACTTGTGCCACTTTTCCCGAGCACTACAGAATTAATGCCTTGAATTTTTTTTTTTTTTTCAAATTAAACCGTTTAACCATGAATTTAAACACACACAGAGAGAGCCCTCCAGTGAAATTGACAACAAGGATCCAGAATACAGAAGTTATGTTTTTTAAGTCGAATAATTAAAAAATATTAAATTTTGGATTAGGGATTCGTTTGATGCCAAAATGTCATATTGACAAAATTACCTTTCTTGAAAATATAAATGATATTGAATGATACGTAAAGAGTCCCTAACAATTTGTAATAAGATATTTCGTATTTGAAAGACTTCGAATTTTAATTTCACTAATAGTTGGTAGGTAGATTGTGGAAGGGAATCTCTCGCTCCAAATAACATACCTCTGACGACCAATCGTTGAAATAAATTTGCAACGCAGCGCACGTCGCGTATTAGCGATTGACTACAGCAGAGGAGGAGGGGAAGGTAAGGAGTGCAAGCTACGCTTGCTTAGAGTTATTGCAGCAGCCGTGATGTTGCCAAATGCTTCATAGAAACATAACGATTACCTCTAAAACGGTCAATGTTAGAGGAAAAAGTTATTTAGATTTTTCAAATCTCTCCTCATGATTTATCACCAGTTTCAAGTCACGCCTCGGCAGCGTAGTTGGTATAGTGCTGGCCTTCTATGCTCGAGGTTGCGGGTTCGATCCCGCCCCAGGTCGATGCCATTTAAGCGTGTTTAAATGTGAAAGGCTCATGTCAGTAGATTTACTGGCATGTAAAAGGACTCCTGCGGGACAAAATTCCGACACACCAGCGACTCTGGTATAATCTCTGCAGTTGCGAGCATCGTTAAATAAACCATAATTTTTTTAACCAGTTTCATTTTGGTGCAGAGGTTACCGGCCATTCTGTAGTTGTTTGCCTTTGTCAATGTAATATCCAATGTAATCTTAGATTGTTTCTATGGTGCGGCAATCTTGCCATCTGCCCGTTTAGTGTGAGGTCGAAGAAGCCAGAGAAATTAAAATGGACTAGGGATAGAATCTCAGTGAAGTTACAAATCCCATTATACACACTTGCATATTTTCTAATGATTTGTTAGGCCTCGGACATGTCGGCGAACATCGTTATGTTAAATAATCCCGTCGTCACAGTTAAGTTTATTTTTCTCTTTATGTTACGAATATCGATTGAGAGAAGTGTGAATGCTGTCATTTCGTCAGGTGTGACACTGAATTGACTGCAGGGAAGCTCTCACGGTTGTGCGCCCCATTTCCTGATTACTGGCTGCATATGGCTCTCTGTAATCCTGCCGACATTGAACGTGCTTCAGGGATCACCGTATCATATGCTCCTCACTGAATATTTTCTGACAGCTATTGAAAACGCACTGCATAGAACTTGTGATATTACTCTACTCTTACATTTTTCTTTTTGCATTAAAAAGGTTCGAAGTTCTTTTCTTCTCGTCATTGATACTTGACACTATTGACATTTCGTCATATTTTGCAATTTAGTACTACAAACTACAAAAAATTCGGTTTCGGTGTATTTATGACATTAATATCAAATAAAATTAAACATATTTTTGTTAAAAGCATTTTTCGTGCTGATTCAAAATGTGCTTTCAAAATGTTTCTATCACTCAGGATTTTTGAGTAATTATATTAAATGTAATTTTAACTTTTCTAATACTGGTTCCTTGTAACATTTTACCTAAAATGTGTGTGAAATAGATTTTAGGCTATACTTGGCTTGAGAAGCACCTCTTTTTAGTGTCCAGCAGTAGTCTGCCAGAATATTTAGGCTCCATTTTGCGTGGTAGCACCTTTCCATTTCAGAAAAATTCTGGTGAAAACGCTCTCCACGTTCATCGCTCACTACCCAAAGGATTTGAGGACAAAAAATTACGAGAATCCATGAAGTTATTTTGAGAGACATATTACACCCCATCACGTTATAGTTCTGAATCAGCTCGTTGACAAGTTCTCTATAATCTTCTGATCTGTGATTCCTAGAAAGTAGCAGTCTGTTGAATGATCCTTAGGTTTCCGTCATGTCATTGGAACTGGAAAAGGCATATGACGGGATCCTTTTAGCCAACCAGTTAATAGAATTACATGGAGCAAAACAGATTTCATGGGCCCAGTTCCTGTCCTCATCTATTTTACAATCAAAATAACACTCGTAAGCTCTTTCAACTAGTATAGTAAAAATTCGCCTGTGCGCTTTCGAAGTTAACTGTAAACGTAACAAATTTGTTTATATGATTTACACAGTATTTCGAGGTATGTTTCATTTATAAGATACTTTTACCGCACTTAAAAATTAGGACAAAAAACATACTGAAAATACGGGAGATTTTGGAAATAATTGCTAAAATCGTTCCATCAAGACATTATCAATATGTTTTATCTTTCGGAGCATGTTATCTAGAGTATAACTACGCAAAAGTAATTTAATGTGTAGCCTACCTGCTTCAGCACGGGTAGAAAGTTCACAAGAAGAAAACTTCCACGAAGAAAGGAGAGAGGATGTCCGATCTTTAATGAAGCCATAATCTTCAGTGTGCCGGCTCACACATTACAGCAGTCGATGCAAACCACGCAACGAAGATTCAATTAAGTATTGGTAGGCCTATAATAGTTTTATTCGGACATTTAATTATATAAATTTAAAAACTATGAAATCTGCATCGACATGGGGAGTTATTAATAATGGAATTCCTCAAAGATCAATATTAGGTCCCCTACTTTTTCTAGTGTTTATAAATGATTTTGCCCCCCTAATAAAAGATGTAGGTCATCCCATATTATTTGCAGATGACATTTAATTAAAATAATAATAATAATAATAATAATAATAATAATAAATTTAAAATGAATCTCATAGCGGTATTAATACTTACAACTTGCTTTGTATTCATTCAGAAACTTTTACAAAATTGAAATTTCCCTTAACAAAACAGGTTAAAAATTAATGAGAATTTGCCATTGTAGATTAAACTTAAAAATATGTAATTAGAATAACTTTCATAGCATCATAGCACTATTCATATTTACCATTTAAATAAATAAATTACGGGAGAAAATATTATCAAATCCATGAGACGGGAGACTGGTGAAAATATGGGTAAAATAGTAAAATACGGGAGAACCCGTAAAATACGAGAGACCTAGCAACCCTACACCGTATGGTGATATTTGAACTTCTTGACCTAACGCTAGACGGACACACAAGTATGAGTTTAACACTACTTGTAATGTGGTGCCAACACGACGCCAACCAATATAGTATGCAAATTAGGATTCACATCAACAGTAACAGTTTCCGCGCAGCTGTCAAATTATTATTATTATTATTATTATTATTATTATTATTATTATTATTATAACTAAAGTTTAGATCGTGAAGTCAGAATCTATAATGTCAAATAGACTGGACATGGTTATACAGCAAATAGGGAGACAGATTTTTTTCTAATCAAAGTGCCTGTGCCTTTTATTAAACATGTCCAGTTAACACATGTTACAGAAGTCAGTGAATGCGTGGAATTTAGCGCAGAATTAAATATATGTGGAAAATGAACAGAATATATGTGTGTCCCATACTAATTTCAAACGCAGGCATCATTCCAAACTGCAACCACTGGACTTCAAACAGCTGATTTAAATTATTCAGGGATCAGCATTACTCTGTACATGCCACATTTTGTGCAAATTTATTTATAATTAGACTGTGTCATTAGCTAAGTCTGTAATTAATACTGTGAATACCATTGTATAAGAATGTTAGCCGATAAGTATAATAGCTAAAAGTGGAGTTACTTGAAAAGTAACGTTCTGTATTTAATTACATTAGTTATAGAATGGTAGATACATTTTATATAATTTTAATTATCGTTCCGAGAATATTCTTCATATTTAATGAGCTCACAATAAATGACTACGTTTCAACTGTAAAAATTGCAGCTATTTTTAATACTCGTGTGTATTTTTTTTTTTTTTTTTTTTGCGTAATAGTGTTATCTGAAAATTGAATGTAGCGTTAAAAAGATCCCAATTGCGCTATTTTTACCTAAGAAAATAATAGTGAACAGTTTTCTTACCATAATGGGAGATGATGGTATTTTTTGGTGAAAAATGAGTATATTAAAAAAAAATTCTTTGAAATACCCCGTGATATGTGTGGAATGCATAGCATAAAATTTTGTGGGTATTTGTGCCCTTATCGGATGTTGAGTCGCCATTTTTAAACTTCCTGCGCTATCGATTTTTAAATCACACGCCACTTTTATTGTTTCCGGTAAATTAAATTTAAAAAAAAATCTTTAAAATACCCTTTGATATGTGTGGAATGCATTGCATAACATTTTGTGGGTATTTGTGCCCTTATCAGATGTTGAGACGTCATTTTTAAACTTCCTGCACTAGGATTTTTAAATCACACGCCCGCTTTTATCGGTTTCCAGTAACTTCATTTTTTTTTTTTTTTTTGCTACATTGCCAGACAAAAATGGATATAATTTCTGAACTATTAAAGATACATGCATGAAATTTAGAACACACATTCTTTAGACTATTAGGAAACTTTTCTCTGTAACAGAATTTTGTTAATTGATTTAATTTTAAAAATACGTCCGTTTGTTTGCAAGAAAGGAAATCAGAGAATTGTTATTAAATTTTTAATTGTTTATTTTACAAACGTAGGGACTTATATCAAAATTCTGTTACAGACAGTTTGTAGAACATGCTTTTGCAAATACATTGCAAAAATGTTTGAATCTATCTTTAAAAACGGTTTAGATATATCGGTTTTAGTACAATCCTGCATTGGGTATATATATATATATATATATATATATATATATATATATATTTTCAAATTTGGGCCCCCCAAATAATTTTTTTTTTTTCAAAATATTTTTATTTGGTTGAGTTGCCACAGCTATGAGCTCTCTACCTACAAAAAATTAATATTTTACACCAAATAGGGAAAAAGTTTTAAAAAATACCATCCTCTCCCCTTAACATTGTCTTAAGACAACCACATTCTATAAACTCTAGAAGAAGTAGTCCATATCTGTGGAGTAACGGTTAGAGCGTTTGACCGCGAAACCAGGTGGCCCGGGTTGGAATCACGGTTGGCGCTAGTTACCTGGTTGAAGTTTTTTTCTGGGGTTTTCCTTCAACCCGATATGAGGAAATGCTGGGTAACTATCGATGCTGAACCCCGTGCTCATTTCGAGGGCATTTTCACCTTCATTTCATTCAGACGCTAACCTGAGATGTTGATACAGCGTCGTAAAATAACCCACTAAAAATAGAAGAAGAATCCTAATCCATGAAAAATTGGATTAGTTATTTATGATAGCTGTCTATGTGGTCTAGTGGCTAGAGCATTGAACCTATAATCCTGTGGACTCGTGTTCGATCCTGGTGTAGGCCTGACCTTGATTTATAACTTGTGTTGAGCAAGCCCGTGGTCCAGGTAACACAGGGGTTTTCTCTTCGAGCTCGGTTCCCCTGTGGTATCCCAACAAATCTACATCATTCATCTCATTACTGGTGTAGTGTAGACCAGTTCCTCTGGCGTATCCTGGGCAACGACTCTGTCGGTAAATTCGTGTACATAACTGGCTTGATATGGGTGAATGACGATTAGTCAAGTACTCGCCATTAGTTTTAAAACGTTATTTATAATTACAGTTAGTAGAACTATGAAATTCTCCCAAATATGTTTTGTCAATATTTTGTCATATTTTAAAATCACGTATGAATTAAAAAAATGTCGAGTTTTCTTTTCCTTGGCTCTAAAGTGAATAAATTATTCAAATAAAGCAATATAATGTTCGTATGTTTCGAGTTACTTATGACTGAACATACAGTAAAGAACGTCCAATAAGATTTTATTTTTGTTAGGACTCCATTACGATATAATTGTCGTGGTAGAATTTTACAGTCATTTCCATGCATAGTATTAGAGTAGAACTCCAAATATCGGGATCGCCAATTATCCGGATCACGTTTCAGTACAATTTGAAATCGTTTATTCAAAGAAAGTTGCATACGTTTAGGTTTTTTTTATTTCATGTACTGTACTACCGTACATAAGTAAAGTTCTGTTCTGTATGGAATACATCAATGCCATCAAGATGTCTTGCAACGTCACCGCAGTGAGATCTGTCCCTGGCAGAACCTTCGTACTACCCGTTGTCGCCATCCCGGCTGCAGCGAGACTGAAACACTTGGCCACGTACTGGGGTTCTGTAAGAAGGGAGAGCTACTGCGTAACAACAGACACCATCGTGCCTGTACAGCAATTGCCAACCTGCTAAGAAACAGAGGATGGGAAGTACATGAGGATACTCATTGTGTGTCTGAAGATGATTCTCATAGAAGAGTCGATATAATTGCCATCAATAGAAGAACCCAGAAAACGATGGTTTTAGACCCTACGATTTGCTTTGAACGAGACACAAATCAAGCACTGCAGATAAATGATGACAAGCGAGCTAAGTATGTACCTTGTCTTCCATACCTCAGTGAAAAATATGGCATTTCGCTTTACAACTGGGATGTTACAGGCTTACTATTTGGAGCGAGGGGTTGTTTACCAAAATTTACATGTAATATCCTTAAATCCTTTCAAATTCCCTTTTATGAGGTTCAGAAGATCGTAATGGAAATTCTGAAGGCCTCTCTTCAAATTCTACACTATCATCTATATGTTAACACGTAAATTTTTGTTTTAATGTACAAATCGAATCATTATTATGCTCGTTTCATTTCCCTTTATCTTTTATGTTTGTTAATTCCGGATCCCAGTGGTCAACCTCACTTGAGGACGGATGATTTGAAATAAATCTTAGTAGTATAATTTTAATGCATTTTAAATTCTATTTTGTTTGAATCCATGTGTAACTTTGTTCATTATAAACTGTAGGCCTATAGTCATTTTGCACTTATAATACATGCAGTACTAGTCTATTTCTGTTGTTTCTAGACTCTTTTCATTTCCGACCCAATTATCCGGATTCCTGTATATCTTGTATCATACTACTCCCTATTAGTCCGGATAATTGGAGTTCTGCTGTATTTGTATACAATTTTTTTCCTTTAACTATATGTGTTTAGAATGTTGGAGGTTCATTTTGGACACTCTGTATTACTAAGCTACGTAAGTTTCTGAAATGGTTTAAGTTAGAGTATTGAGATCACGTTGTATGAAGTAAAACCCTAACATACACATTGTACAGTAGGGTTACTGCAATTTGGAGGTTTAATAATTTATTTATTAACAGGGTTACAATGTAAACATCTTCCTGTATCCAAAGTGCTTAAATTCTTATCTTCTTCCTCCATTCTTCTCTTGCCTCCCAATCCCGTTCTTCCAAGGGTCTCTCCTTCATTCCACTTCTTATATCGTCCATCCAATTTTTCCTTGGTCTTTCCTCCTTTCCTCTTCCTGGCGGAATCCATTCCAAAATCTGTCTGAGCAATCTTGTTTCTGGCATTCTACGTACGTGGCCATACCATTCTAATTGCTTGTAGCTAACGAAATCTAACAATGTACTATTAACTCCCATTTCTTGTCTAATGGTTATATTTCGAATTTTTTTCCAATTTAAAATGTCTAGTGGAACGTCTAAAACAATTCATTTCAGTGGAGAGGAGTTTCAATCTCAGATTCGTGTTTAAATTCCACGTTTCCGCCCCATATGTTATAGTACTCCTTATTATAGATTTATAGATTTGGAGTTTTGTTTCAATTGTTACTGTCTTATCCCACCAAACCCTATTTAACATAGCTATTGCCGATCTACCTTTCTGAATTTTATATTTGATATCACTTTCCTGGCTGTATGTTGAGTTAATTTTTACCCCCAAATATTCACACTCCTCACATCCTTTCATACATCCCATTCCATCTTCCAAAACCAAATCTTTCATTTCCTCCACACAGGACATAATATAGTGTTTTCTCTAAATTTATTTTTAAACCCCATTTATTATATCCTTCTATAAGTTTTCTGGTCATATATTCTATGTCCTCATAGTCCTGTGCTATAACTAGTTGGTCGTCTGCAAATAACAGAGTAGAGAGAGAGAGAAATAACTCGTCCGGCCTTAATTAAGGATGACCACGAGGATCCTGAAATTAATAGCAAACAAATATAACCAATTAAATATGAATATTGTTATAAAAATAAAATGTAGTAATTAAGCACCATTGATTATTGTCAATTATAAAATAAAATCTTAGAAGATGACTATAAAATATTACTTATAAATAAAAGATTTTATTTAAAATTAGCATATCCTTAATTAAGACCTTCTGAGTGATATAAATGAAATTGTATAATCTGCAGGGAATCTTTAAGAATTTGCGAGATGATTTTTTGAATTTCAAAAGATGATATTGATAATTGTTTTAAAAAATTATATGTAAATTTTGGTAAAGAACTCCGAGCACCAAAAAATAAACCTGTCACTGACCAATTGAAGAGAGGGATGTTATACTGGGCACTAAGGTAGGGAATACAAGGTTCATAAATGGCCCTCTTTTCCTGATCAGTAGGTAATAATAATAATAATAATAATAATAATAATAATAATAATAATAATTAAAATTATGATTTATTTCGTATGTTTCGAGCCTAGGAGACAAAGTTGCATAGAAGACTGCTGACGAAAGCGATCGTGCCAATTTCATAACTGCGTCCGGGTAATGAGAGGTTGACAACGACGAGCCGGGGTTCGACGTAGGATCCACGCACGAACAGCTGGTCTGGCGCGAGCAATTAGGACATCACGCGAGCCAAACACCTGCTTCACAATAAAAAAGTGTTATTTTAAATCACAATGGAACATTTTGACGTCACTCTAACCTTGGATTCACCTCCTCGGCCAGTCTGACGTATACGACACACGTCAAGAAAATCAATCGTGCTGCATAGCATGAGGAGGCCGGTAAAATTCATTGGGTACCAGTCCAAATCATCCGGTATCCAAATAGATGTCATTGCTTCATCAGATTTATGGGCCGTGTTTATCCCACTTGCGAAATCCTTTTATGTAACTTCAAGTGAAGAGAGAGATGGAACATTCGGAACTACCCAAACCATACCTATCATCGTATTTATTTATTTGTGTTTATTTATTTATGTACTAGCCGTACCTGTGCGCTCCGCTGCATCCGGTAGAAATAAATATAAAGTAATTACATAATTAAATAGGACATTTGATCCAGGGAACATTCGTGTTTGATAGAAGGATAAATCGTTTATTATGTTACTTAATTTAAATTGCATTAAAAAATTGAAATGCGATCATTTTGATCCAGAGAGCACTCATTTGGTCATAAAAATTATTTTAGGAAATACAGGAAACGAATGCCTATCAAGTTTTCTGTGCATAAGAAGCTATTTTAATCTTACCTGTTCTCGATTCACTCAGAAGTTACTGTAATAACATTATAGCATATGTCCATCTAGAGAAACTACACTTTCCAATGGTGAATTAATAATTAATTATACAAATCGGTTAATTTAGCTTCCGATATTACTTCATACAAACACAGAAACATTCTCTGTAGGCTACCGTATGTTTCATAGCTTTCGATTGTTGTTGTCCAAGGCCCCTTATAGACGAAGTCATTTGTTTTTTATTTCATTACACCACCTTAGCTGGCGTTGTTATTGTAATTTTGAAATTCATTTATCTCATTAAATATCAGTCCTATAAAAATTTTGCATGGAATAAAACTTATCGGAAATTATTTTTAAAGAAACTTTTGTTATGTAATATTTTTCATGAAAATTAATAATAAGGGAGATATTTCGATTTATTTAATTCAAGCCCCCTTATAACCCCCCTTTTAAATAAAATATTTTGAATGCCATATAGCCTAAATTCTAAGTTATAACGAACTTAATTTATATTCCAATTTTCATATAAATCGGTTCAGCCATTATCGTGTGAAAAGGAACAAACATCCAGACAGACAGACAGACATACAAACAAAAATTTCAAAAAAGCGATTTTCGGTTTCAGGGCGGTTAATTATATATGTTAGGACCAATTATTTTTGGAAAATCGAAAATTACCAGAAAAATTTCGGCTACAGATTTATTATAATTATTAGTATAGATTTGTTTATTTATTTGACTTTATCTCTGGCTCTGGCAACAGCATCTCTAGCAATATAGCGGACCCGATTTCGATTCCCATTAGGGAAGAGGAGATTTATGTTCCATTTGGACTGGAAATATATTTCTCGTCTTTTGTTCGTCCAGTGTTATAATAATAATAGTTTTATTTTCCCTGACAGAATTAAGGCCATCAGGCTTCCTCTTCCACTCAACCAGGTTGAAAGCAGATACATAAGCGGTGACCTTTCGCCATCCTGAACACATGACCAACGGGTCCCGGAATGACCTATTTGTGTGTAATGCTGGTTCGTACTTTCCATAGCACTGAATACTGGACATACCAAAAATCCCAGTCGTGTAAACCAGATGATGATTTATTTGTTTACTTCCTAATTTATTTTGATTAAATGTATTTTAGAACGCATTTTTGGGATATCTTGGAGATATTTTCTCTTTATATACGTTAGCCTTAAAACGTTTCTACTTTCATATTGGTATTTACATTTAAATCTTAAAATTAAGCTGTTAAGCGATTAAAAACCGAACCTTAGATTTTTATGCTCCTATCCTATTTTTTTTTTCGTGGCGCGACAGCCCATGAAGGACCAAAGCTGACTGCTGGCCTTCACGTCTACATGCTTCAGTAGAGGTGAACGATCTTCAAACTCCCCCTTCAGTCATTATAGCTGGTTTTCCTGTCGATATATAAATTGTACGTATTTCGCAGTATGGGTTGCTGTTTAAAAGTATGCCTACGTCCGCGTATGATATAATGCGACTTAATTTCTTAGAATGTATTTTTTTTTTTCGCTCAAACTACATTTTTCAAACTTCAAACGTACTGGTAGACTAATTATATCTAAGAAATCATTACATTGATTGTTTTTAAATTTTCCACAGTGATAAATAATTTAATTACGAATAAAATTTTTTAGTGTGAAAGGAGTCGTGGGGTTCTTAAGGGGGGGGGGGGGAAAACACACACACACACACACACACACAGCACAGCACTCAGTGAATATTCGAAGACTGGATATAAGATTACTTAAGATACCAAGAAATGTATTTTGTTTTAGAGGGATCTAAGATTCAGACTTCCTCGTGTAAATTCCGAGATGAGAGTTTCTCTCTGAATGTTCGTCTGTAAGCTAGCTGACTGCTGAGACAGCAGAATTTTCGTACCGGTTTCGTCATCGCAACAAGAATCTACTAAGGCCATTCCATCAGATGTGAAACGTAGTAGTAACAGATGGCAGCACCTGTTTGACGTGTTTCAGATTACTGAGAGAGATACGCATGTAACATGCAATTTATTATTTTGACTTGATTACGTGTTCGTTTCTTTTGTTGCCGATTGAAGGCTTGAGTATTATAAGGGTACTATTCATCATTTTATGAAGGAATAGTTAAACTTTTTATCTTATGTATTTTTATAATATGTAGAATTCAGGTTTTACAGCTAAATTCATGAAATTCAAAATACTCGTATGAATATGTAATCAATACTTAAACCAGTGGTTCTCAAAGTGGGAGACGGATCGCAAAAAGTCGCAAAAAGGTGACGGATCGCGAGATGATTTACAAACTAAAATAAAAACGCTTATTAATATTGCATTTAATAGTAATATGCGTTACAAGAGCGGTATGTTGACGTTTTTGTGTTCGAGGAAAAGTTTGAAAAAGCAAAACGTAGTTGAGCTTTTTTAATTTCCGAGAATTGAAAGAAAACATACCGCTCGTGTATCGTACATTATTTTGTGCGAAGATCGTTTATTACATACCTGAAAGAGGAATTTCTAATTAGTTGCAATGAAATCTCCATCTTGGTTTCTGTTCAATGACGACAAATTTGCAAAACAAAAATATCTATCTTCAACATTGTTGCTTTAAAATGTTTTCTGTGTTTACTATACTCCAGCAGGCCGTGATATACGTCTGTCTTTTTTTTTCCCCAGTCTATGATGAGTCTGGAATCTTGTTGATTTTTTCACGGCTTCCTTAATGTTACTTGCATCACGAATGCAGTAACTTTATTGGAGTTGTAGAGTTTGCTTAATTTTTGCAAATATTTGAAAACAATAATTAACAGTGCAATTTAGGTGAAATTGCAGTGGTGAGTTTCTAATTTATAATTATTAGCCTACTATATTGAACGTCTCTAAAAATAATATGTTAAAAGCCTAAAGCAGTAAAATCAATATGTCACTTAAGCGGTAAGAAGAGGGAAATTGTTATGTGTGTTAGGTTGGGAATACTGAATGTGGAATTGTAGACTTTCCGCGGATTGGTTTTGTGCGGAAACCAAGCAAATACGCACGATCTCGCACAAACTTATTTTGTATTTAAGAACATACCCAATGATGAACATAAACATAAAAAAAAAAAATCTTCCAACAGCTAGAAAGTAAAAGTGATTGTGATAAATGTGCCAGTTTTTCAGAACGTAACCTCTCAAATCTGGACTAATTTTTTGATACACACAGTGATATCGTTATCATGTTCAGAATTTTTCGCTTTTGTTTTGATGGAAATCATAGACGAGGAATTTTTTATACGAATACTACGTTGCAAATGTTATAAAAATGTCCGCCGAATTAAGTCCATGGTAGCATGTCTGCTTCCAGACTAGCCGGTCCGGGTTCGATTCCCGGCGGGGTCAGAAATTTTCTTGTAAAATTTGTACCTCGGGACTAGGAGAGATGGCGGTGCACAACTTCTAGTCACTAAATTATGCACCAATATGCCTGGGTTAAATCCTAAATCTCTCCACAGTGCATATGAAGGGAAGGCATATGTCACTGTTGATAGTGATTCATTCGTCGGATGGGAACGTTAAGCCTGGCGGCCCCCTTGGTGCTATTCGACAGGAGCAGGCTACGTGCCACCACCGGGTTTCCCCTTCTCCCTTCCTCTCTTTCATCATCATCCTCGCCCATTCCCTACATTACATTTACACGAACACTTAACATACACTCACCCTAGTACAAGACATATCTCTTCACAGATACACATCATGCATAACGTAGCCCGCCGAAGTGGTGTGCAATTTGAAAATGGGTCACAGTCCTGCCATCTATCCGCAGTATGCGGAACCCGAATCACGCAAAGTGAAGTGGTTAGGCAGTAGACACAAACACATGTATAAAAAAATTAAAGAGCTTCTTTTGCGAAACTGACCAAATATGTATTCAATCTCTCTTTTTTACTTAATTATGTTTATTATCATTTTTAAGTTAATATTTGTATACCGGTATGTATTTTTTGTATGTGATTTTATCCTGGTTGAGTGGAAGAGAAGGCCTGATGGCCTTAACTCTGCCAGGGAAAATAAAACTATTATTATTATTATTATTATTATTATTATTATTATTATTCTGCGAAAAAAAAAGTTATAGTTCCAACATTCTATTAATAGATACATATTTAATTGAGTTTTTCCTTGATATTTTTTGCTAGTTCATCCAGTTTAAAGCAATGGATTCAGTATCCATCCATGACCGTCGTATTTGTTTTTAATTTCATTCAGAAAGTGCTCAAAAAGCTGTTGTTAAAATTTGTACTTCGTGTAGTACCCCTAATTTTGAGTAAAATTATAGTTGTTTGCGATTTTACAGGGATTTTTATTTTACGAATGAAGTCAACTAGTACGGTAATGGAAGGGAGCTCGCAAACTGAATTCTTGCCCAAAAATGGGTCGAGCCTTTAAAAAGTTTGGGAACCACTGCTTATAACATTAAATGCGATGGACACTTAAGTTAAAGAAGACATTGGTATTCATTCATTGCGGTGTTTCGGGTTTCTGTTTAATATATGTGACTCACAGAAGGCATGCACTCGCTAAGTGTCTGCTCACAATATGCAAAGCATTTTGCACATTAGCCAGTACGGTATTTATATTTAAACTGTATGTTGCATAATTAATTCTTGATTCTACAATTAATAAAGCATGACATTTCACAATTCTGACTCGGTCAACTGTTTTACGTATCGGTATCTACAGACTTATTTTGATTTATACTGTAAAACCTCGTCAGTCGGGATTCCAGTATTCATGAATTGATATGTATTACCTGATAAATAATAGATATACATATCTACCAGAACCTCAATCAGAGGTATATTCCATTAAATTATATTTTTATTATATTCTATTTGAATTAGTTATATTCTGTTATATTACATTCTATATTTATTATATTTTATTAATCAGTTTTATTATATTATATTTTTATTCTCTTCTATTTCAGTTATTCTTCTTTTCTATTCTGTTCCAGTCAGTTCTATTATATTAAATTCTATTTTATTCTATTCTATTTCAGTCAGTTCTGTTCTATTATGTTATATTCTATTTTTATTGTTTTATTCCAGTCATTTTTTTCCTCGCTGTTATTTATACTCGCTTTAACACCTTTGGTCATATCGCGAGTTAATCTTTGGTTGCAATCCGAAGGCCTGTGTACTATTGTTGAGACTGGTTCTATTGTTGTGAGCTAGATGGCGACTGTATACGTATTACTGATTTGTTATGAATATGATTTCGGTGATGAATGAGGCCGGTGCTATTCAGGGATGTTGTGGCCTGAATTTCCTGGCAGATGCCTTACGGTTGAGGAAAAACCCTGAAAAACCTCAACCAGCAAATTCAACCCGACCGGGAATCGAACCCGGGTCCTCTCTGTAAGATACCAGCATGCAGACCCCTACACCACAGAGGTGGTCCAGTTTTTTCTATTATATTAAATTACATTCCATGTATGGTGGGTCCCTATCACCACGGCATGGCGCGTCCTCAGGTTGCGGATAGAGGAGACGGCCTCCAGATATGGAGGGTAGCTGCGAATATATTGAATAAGCAGTCGTGGACAGCCGATAAGGGGTGGTCCTCCAGCTTGGGGGTTGGGCGAAGGGTTAACAACCCATCACCGTAAAAAAACAGCTTCTTACGAATCCCTACAATAAGCCTCGGAATAGAGACTGGATTAATCTTGCACAGGATAGGGACCGATGGCGAGCTTATGTGAGGGCGACAATGAACCTTCGGGTTCCTTAAAAGCCATTTGTAAGTAAGTAAGTATATAGACCTATATGCTTGGTTATTTGTGTTTTTTTTGCTTTCCTTTATGTTAACCTGACTGACACAACCTGTAAAAAGTAATTAAATCATGATAGAAGTATACAGCATCTGTATATTTTTATTTGGAAACGTAGCTAGACCTTTGCGCGTATAACTTACTAAGTGTTTTGCAATCTTATGTTCAAACCTTACAACTTAATACGGGTTTAATGAAAATATCGGGTTAACAGATGACGACATCCCCTTGTTAGTGGGGCTAAGAACAGATGGCTGGTAATTTGGCTGTATTGTCCAGGGCTTCTTTACTTTTTTAAATAAAAATAAAGCTTTGTTAGTTAACGTTGCGAATGCATATAGTAGGATAACTACTGTTTTACGAATTATCACATCACGATAAATGTTTATGTAACACAATTATATGGATTGCACCAATCCATGTTAGGAGAATTACAATTCTCCTTATTGATCAGAATATAGGCCCTAATTTGATTTTTTATTGGGTTATTTTACGACGCTGTATCAACATCTAGGTTATTTAGCGTCTGAATGATATGAAGGTGATAATGCCGGTGAAATGAGTCCGGGGTCCAGCACCGAAAGTTACCCAGCATTTGCTCGTATTGGGTTGAGGGAAAACCCCGGAAAAAACCTCAACCAGGTAACTTGCCCCGACCGGGATTCGAACCCGGGCCACCTGGTTTCGCAGCCAGACGCGCTGACCGTTACTCCATAGGTGTGGACCTAATTTGATTGATTGGATAAAATTGTATACCTCGAAAATTTGAATTGAAGGTGTAATAAATAAAATTGCAATAGGTATTGCTAAAGCAATAACATTTCCGGATTTATTGGGGATTGATGTTATTCAAGAGTAAGAACACAAATGAAAGAATGGAAACTTTTCCGGTATTCAGGTTTACATAAGAAAACATAGTTTCATTCACAAAAGACTGGAGTCTGTTTATATGTATGTATGTATTCATTTACACTGCAAGTGGGCAAGCACCCGGTGGCAGTGGTATACACAATATAAACAATACACAATACAATAAGAATACACAATACAATTTAACACAATAATTATAATTAATAATAAAACATAAAATAACCTAATCTTTACAATACACCTACTGTCGGTGACTCAGGAGAAGACGAGAGCGGACTGAGGAGGAAGGGATGTGAACAGATAACGTACGACAGCAAGTGCAATATTTGTACTGCAGTAAGCGGAAACATTAGGTCTCCTTCTGTTCAACTTAGCTTTAATTTCCATACGCATTGTTACTCATGTTTCCTGCACGAGTAATAACCTGGCTACTGGGATGCTTATCTGAGCGATGTTTATAATAATCAGCAGCGATAGTCAAGAAGGTCACATTCTTTCCGCTCGTCTTCTCCTGAGTAACGGACAGAACATGTGTATAGGCCCTACATAAGTTTCAATAGTCTTTCACTTTACTCTCATCTCACTCACTGTAGTGGCACTATGACGCATTTCACTGACACTTTAGGACACATTTCAGTGACACTCTATAACACATTTCACTGACACTGACATTTCATTGACGCTATAAATTATCACTGATCGGAACTATTCACTGCACTGTAAAACCATAACTTCACTGACTCACCTCGCTTCACTGATACAACAGTTCAAATAATTACACCCTTATGCATACTTGTAAACAACTACATTTAAGCTAAACATTTCTAGTCTAAGGCCCTCTTACACGCTATTTTTAAATAATATAAAAGCGATTGATATAAAATTCAAATTTGATTGACATTTTATTATGCAGTCATTAACAGCATATTTCCCGAGCTCTGTACAGTATTCTTTAGAAAATCCTTAAGTTTTTTTTACGGATTTTCTGATTAACTGCTCGTTTCAATTCTTCAGTATCACATATTAGACGGGGAACAAAGAAAGTCTCATTCAGGCAGTTACGTGGGTAGAAATTGGCAGAGTTTATGTCTAGTGATCTTGGCGGTCGGATGTTAGGAAAATGTAGAGAAACTTGTGAGATTCCCAGAAGCCTTTCGCAGTAGTTTGTTTTACTGGTTGATGAATGTGCGATGGGGTGCCGTCTTGCATAAAGACTTCATAATGTTTAAGGAACTTTCATGCTATTTTCACGCAGAAAATTCCGGTTTACAATCTTGGCACGACAAGAGTAATTTATTGCCGATGAGCAGAGGCGTACAGAAGCAAGTTTCTTTGTGGGGGGCCAAGAACACTCTTACGTATTTAATTATTGCACCATTTGTCTGTTATTGTTATGAGTATGTAGGAGAGAAAGGAATCTTGTGAAAATCGTCGTATTCCAAGAAACTCATAACGAGGCGCCTCAGTCATGATTATGAGGCAAAGCAAGTAGAGATCTTTCTTTCATATTTACTGTCCTGGATGAACTTAAGCCACATCCATATCTAAACTTCTGACGTGAGTAGCCTACGTCTATAATTTCGGGCCAGATCCCACAAAGTTGGCCGACACATTTTCAGGCCAGTTTTCTTCGCGCCTATAGTGTCTAAACTACACGACATAATATTCCAATAAGCTAAAGTGCAATCGACACACGAAGGATAAATGTATCCACCGTGACCTTGAGTCGGAGCGGGTGACGTCATCTGGCGATATGCAGGAGAAGGGGAAGTTACATAAACTGGCGAATCGCGCAGCAGCCGAGGCAATGTAACTCGAGAATTCGAAGCGATAGAACATTTGCAATGGTGTCAAGCGATTCGTAACGAATCAGGCTATAAACTCAATTGAGCAATAACCAGCGGTCGGCAAGTTGAATTGGAAAAATTCGCGAGTGAAGTTCAGTGAAGAGAGAAAATTCACAATATGGAGGCATATGCAGTGCAAATGGGAGCGGGTGTATAAGCAACGGGTAACAAATGATAGAACACGATGGTTACTGTAACAACCGACATGTTTACTCTCAATGCATACAAGGTGGCTACTGCCGGGAATCCAAGCACAGCAAAGATGTATTGGATTTCAGGTTGTCTGGAAAAAAGTGATGTTGATTGTCACTGCTGACGTCTATCTAAATAGCAATTCTGTCAGCGACGCACTCACCCATAAACAATCTTGTGACTATACCTCCGATTCAGGTTACCCAGATTTTTTTAACCTGATACATCATCTTTGACATTTTTTCCGTCGTCAGCAAGAACTATCGGAGTCTAGGGATATAGAGGACTTCCTCATTTGGGCTCGGTTTGAGTCACCTGGTGGGGTTTTTCCATGTTTATACCCAACTATAGTTGGCGAATGCCAGGTAATCCCATGGCAAATCCTCGGACGGATCTACTACCACCCAGGGGCGTATGCAAGGGAGGGTTATTGGGTTTGAAAACCCCCTCCCCGAACTTTTAGAAAAAATGACACATTTAGAGGGAGTATTTTTTTATTCATAATCGTTTCCCCTTCTCTAATTTTTGTCAGAGTAACAAAATCTACATCGACCTAAGGCATAGTCCTTCTACCCTACTTTCAATATAGGTAATCCCTGTGCTTGGTGCTGCGACACGTTCGAATTATAACAATGCTATCTTTATTATGCAGGGGCCTACTGCCTAGTACCGGTCTTGTAATAAAATGAAGCCAACACAATATGAAATTAACTTGTGAAACATATTGAAAAGATTGTTTTGAGAGTTCTGGAGTGCAGATGATGTTAAATATTGTGCATTGTCGATTTCAAACTCATTTCAAGAGCAGTATTCACCCGTTCGTTAGAGTTCTGACTTCATTGTGAAACGTTCGGTTAACGTTTTGTGCATTTCACAGTTCATATTTTTAATATAAACCTCACATCGTTTCGGGTTCTTTGATATCTCTAAGCGATCGCAGAGCTCAACTTTACAATTTTTTTAAGAACATTTTACATTGGCAAATGTTTCTTTGCAGCCGCAGCGTGACGATGTTGTCGCGAACGTTCCTCCCATATCTAGTCTCATATCCCCCAGTGAAAACTCAGCTGATGATAATGTATGTATGTATTTATTTACACTGTAAGTGGGCAAGCACCCGGTGGCAGTGGTATATATAATATTAACAATACACAATAAAATTACAATACACAATACAATTTTACAATACATATACAAATTTATACACAATACAATAAGAATTCACAATACAATTTAACACAATAATAATAAAACATAAATAAAATACCTAATTTTACAATACAACCTACATAATTATGTATAGGTCCTACATAAGTTTCAATAGTCTTCACTTTACTCTCATCTCATTCCCTGTAGTGGCACTATGACACATTTCACTGACACTTTAGTACACATTTCACTGATACTCTGTAACACATTTCACTGACACTATAGAACATATTTCATTGACGCTATAAATTATCACTGATCGGAACTATTCACTGTACTGTAAAACCATAACTTCACTGACTCACCTCGCTTCACTGATACAACAGTTCAAATAAGTCAAATAATTACATCCTTATGCATACTTATAAACAGAACTACATTTAAACTAAACATTTCTAGTCTAAGGCCCTCTTACACGCTATTTTTAAATAATTTACAATTCAAACCAAGTAAGTAAACTCGTCAGGCTAGATAAATACACGTCACCTTAAAAAATTAAATGTTGAATGTCACCTTAATTTTAATTTGCACTTTATATACAACTTTTTAAATTATTCTTGAATCTCCTTAAGGAAGGACAGCCCTCAAAGACCGCTGCAGGTAGGTCATTCCAATCATTTATAGTTCTATTTAAAAATGAGAATTTACCTACATCCGTTTTCTGTTTCCTACATTTGATTTTAAAATCATGATCGTTCCTACCATAGTACGTTGGCTTTTCTAACCGAGCCGTTATGTCTACCCATGCTTTCTGACCTAGATGTGCTCCATACAATGATGTTATTCTAGTTTTCCTACGTCTGTTTTCCAAAGTTTCCCATTTAAGTTCTTTTATCGTATCGTTTCCATCTTCTCTTTTACCTTTAACAAATTTAGCTGCCCTATACTGGACTCTTTCTAAGGAATTTATCTGATATATTCTATAGGGATCCCAACCGTATTCCATTAACGGTCGCACTAACGTTAGATATGCTATTTCCCTCGATTTGGGGCTAGCTAATGATGATGATGATGATGATGATAATAATAATAATAATAATAATAATAATAATAATAATAATAATAATAATATACAAAATTTTAAATACCGATGAGGTAATTTGTAAACAATTTTAATAATCATAGAATTCTGCGTACGCCACTGCTATAATTAATTCATTCGATAGGGCTACTAGATAACCGTACACTTGGTATAGTATCGTTAATTAATTGAACGAAAAATATCTACAATATTTAGACTCCAGCGCCTGTTACGTTGAATTCATCTCTCCGAGTCTTTGCATGACCTTCGCGTGTACTTCTATGCTAATTTTTATATCGGTTATTTTATTGATTCTGTATATGTACAGATAATTTGAATCTGTATTTATGACTTCTAAGTCCATTCTGGTACCCAGGGTTTATATAACACCAACACGCGCGTATGTTCTTTCAGAGTTCTTAAGAATTCTATTTTTGCTGATGACACTATTTTTCTGTTGTGAATGCCCAGTGTTAAAAATCTGTTGAAAATATTCCTGCGTGAGTTTGATATCGTCTAGCTGCTCCACAAAGTCCTTGAAAATATTCTTACACCCAGCAGTATTTACAGTTTCAATTGGTTCAATGATCTGTGTCCTGATACTTCACCCCACACTCCAACTTCTTGTGGATAAAGTGATGTCTCATGAGGATTTTTTTGATGCCCATATCTTAGTGTTTAAGAATTTACGAGCTATTCCATCTCAAACCGACCGAAATATAGAGAAAAATTGACCTTACAATTTCTAAATATAATGAAACTTTTTTTGTACGTAGAGAACTG
The DNA here is from genome assembly GCF_040183065.1 of Periplaneta americana. Taxonomy (NCBI): domain Eukaryota; kingdom Metazoa; phylum Arthropoda; class Insecta; order Blattodea; family Blattidae; genus Periplaneta; species Periplaneta americana. The sequence continues at coordinate 196,542,829 of NC_091118.1, read as the reverse complement.
TGATACAGTGCTTTGTGAAAAGTTTGAGGTATCAGAACTTTATACTGTTTAAATTAAAAATATTTAAATTCATCGTATTTTCATAAAATTAGCAACTTTAAATTTTTGTAGCTCCGAAACCCTTTCACCTAATGATCAAAATCATGGTTTATTTTGATGCTGAGAAATTAAAGTTTATATTGACATAGAAACAGATTTTCTTACTTTTTATGGAAATGGAAAAATTTAGATTTTTCCTCATTAAGACGCCTTTGGCTAGGAAAAAATATTTTAAAAATATATAGTTAGATTCCGCATTGAAAGTACAAATAAACACATTTTTTACTGATGGTATGTTGATAAGAAAGTATTGAAAATATCAAATAAAGGAAATAAATACTACACGCGTGAACTAATCAGCTGACTGTGAGACGGGAGCTAGCCGAGGTAAGCAAGGCCAGGAGGCAAATACGTGATGTGTCGTCTAGCAGCGTATGGCTGTGCTAGCTTTATCACAGGTTTTCATAAACACAGGAGTAAAATGATGCCCAACGCTCGCTTATCTTCAGCTCTTGGCCAGTGCGAGCGGTACTGCGCCGTTCAAGTCTAGGCGTGTGAAAATAATCTATTTAATACTCTCGAAATTTATTGCCGTACCACTAAGCAAACAATGCCGAATCCCTCTTAATAATGCAAAGTTTTTTCTCAATATTTTTTTACATTTTTATAAATGATCAAAAAGCCTAAAAACAAGTAAAATCAGATTATCTGTCTCTCTGTGTACAATAAAAATAAGGATTACTTCTTAACATAACCTACCAAATGTCAGCTTCAAAATAAGTTCTCGTTCAATGTTCTGCAGTAAATGTTTCCAGAGTTCTGAGTGCTGAAAGAGGCTTGTTTTTATAAAATACGCTAAATTTGTCGCTCAATAATACGAAAACCGTTTGACTTTCAGTACCTTGTATAAGTAGGGAAAAATTAGAGTATAAAAAGATGCGAGTTTTTTACCGATCGATTTCATATGGAATAGCCCTTACGTAGCCTGAGAGATGAATGGCTATGTGACAACAATGAACATAACGATGTATCGAAGACAATCTGCCGTCTGCCTGTATCCACTGAAACTCCTGATTTCCTGCTTCATTTGAAAGTCACCTATGGACGTACAGTTATAGCTAATTAAAAGTTAGGATATCCCACTGAAACACTCTGTACCATATACTTATTAAATAGGTTTCATCTTCGAATTATTTCAATACAACACACAATATCACCTTGACAACGGACATACAACCATACCTTAGTTGGCGAGATTAGAAATTACAACCTTGCCTCCACGCAACGTTGGTGATAAAGTTTCGTGCAAAATAAACTAGGGAGAGCGAATGTGTAAAGGATGTGTCATACATTTACTTTACCAATTCTCACTAGCGCAATGTTTATTACTTCTAGCTAATATATTAGCCAAACATTCTTGTACTTGGGCTTTCCAGCCCCGGTCGAGTTGTTACTTCAAAATTAACGGTGTTCTATTTATAGTTTTACAGCACCATCCTTATAATAAAGCCTTAATAGTTTTGTAATGATGGTGTGTTTTAGTTCATTACACCAAATACAAAATAAAATATTGGGATGGTGCTGAAAATATGTTTTGAGATTTTCACACAAATGCACGTTTTCAGTGTTAGCGATACTGAAAATGTGGTTTTGTCCATACGGTCTGCCTTTATCAGTGTCTCTGTACAGCAGCCGTGGCGAGAACGTGACTCGCGAGACATTGTGGCTCGCAGTGCATTTCGCTTCTAACCTCCGCCATCCCCCACCCTCTCACTCACTGGAGTCAAACTCCGTTCCATTTGTATTTGTCTCTGACCTGCGAGTGGCATATGTCTCTCTCGAAACCATGTACGAAAGTTCCAAGTAAGATGGGAGGACGCATTTTTTTGCTGTCAATATGATGAGAATATTAAATGTATGATTTGTTCACAAGTATTACGAGGAAAACGGTTGTATAACATAAAACGGCATTATACTACTGGTTACTGATGAAACATTAAAAGGTTAAGAGTTATTGTTATCATCATCATCATCATCATCATCATCATCATCATCGCTGTATGTCGACCCTTTTTCAGCAGATGTACGAATAATACGGTTAGCTCTTCAATTTGAACTCACTGATTTGCTATGTGATGTCAAATGAAAGCTAGCTGTAAGGACTTGACAAATGTTGATCTTTCAAATCTTTGCCAAAAAATAAATATCCGAAGCTTCGTTCTTTCGCTTGCTCTGTTGAAGCCATGTTCGCTACAACTTACGTTTGTAAAAAATTATTTTCAACAATGAAAACAGTAAAGACCAAATTTAGATGACGACTGACAGACAAATACCTTCGTGATCAACTACGACTGGCAGTAAGTGACATAATTCCTGATTTTGAAACCTTGTCGCAGAGACATTCTAAAGACTGTTAATTTTATGTTGTGATATTATTCATTTATTGTTCATTTCTTTCTTCGTTACAAGTACTAAACATTAGTTTGTAGCCTTGTACTGTATAAAATTATATTTAAGTGCTTGACGTAAGGAAAATGAAAATCCGTTAATAAGTCAGACACTTGCTTCACTTCCCCTTCGGGTGTCCGCCTCCCTCCATAGGTGCTATTCACGTTGCAGGTTATACAGTGGCTCGGTGCACGATTACATTTTCGCCACCGCTGCTGTACAGCGATCTCTCCTAAATTGGGCGGTTTTTGCTCTTCTTCACTATCTACGAATCAGTTCAGCCGAGAGTTATGCAAAGAAAATATAGCCCTATTTATTTTAGGGAATATTTTTTTCTAAAAGTAGAAACTATTGATTTACGGTACTTTAAATTGGCTCTAACTTTTTAAAATTTGTTTTCTGTGTGTAGTGATGAGAGGAATGAAGTGAGATATCGGTAGGTAACACATCTTCAAACCGCTATACAAGATGTATACAAATTTGTGTTAAATATTTTGGGGACTTATTCCTAACAAGACACTGAAAAACTTTCATATCAACAAGGTCCTGAAAATTCTTAGTTTCAGAGTTATGCTATTTTGTTGGTAATATACAAACTCGTAATACAAGTGACACTAAATAACTTACTACAAAAAATTACAGAAATTGCTCAAAGTGGCCGCTTCCTGTTTTGATGCATCCCCTGAGCCTGAATTCCATGCTTTGGCATAGTCTGTTGAAAACACCTGGAGTGTTTCGTACTTACACAAATGTAGCTTTCAGGTAAAGCTAAACAACACTTTAATATAGGGTACTAGTAGAGTCAGAAAGTACCGGAACTTCGGGTGGCAACGCCGTGCTTTGTAGGCAACTTGTCTGCCTTTTCCGTGTGGTACGTGACCTATTCTCCAGGCGTATAGACTCAGTGCGGCTGCACATGAGAATGGAGAAGACTAACGTAGCCGGAAACCAATCGAAATACAATGCAGCTCTCAACTTCGTTTGTGTAGGTATATGTGGTAAAATGAGCTTGAAAGAGCAGAGAGGTAACATATTTTGTGCGAGATCGTGCGTATTTGCTTGGTTTCCGCACAAAACCAATCCGCGGAAAGTGTAAAATTCCACATTCAGTATTCCCAACCCAACACATATAACAATTTCCCTCTTCTTGCCGCTTAAGTGATACATTAATTTTACTGCTTTAGGCTTTTAACATATTATTTTTAGAGACGTTCAGTATAGTAATAATTATAAATTGGAAACTTACCACTGCAATTTCACCTAAATTGCACTGTTAATTATTGTTTTTAAATATTTGCAAAAATTAAGTAAACTCTACAATTCCACTAAAGTTACTGCATTCGTGACTAACATTAAGGAAGCAGTGAAAAAATCAACAAGATTCCAGATGCCGATGTTATTACTGCAATATGTTATATAAATAATATTGTTAAATATTAAAATGAAAAATAAACCATTACATAACCTTACCGTTTGTTTTAAGTTCGCATTTATAGACTGGGAAAAAAAAAAGACGTATATCACGACCTGCTGGAGTATAGTAAACACAGAAAACATTTTAAAGCAACAATGCTGAAGATAGATATTTTTGTTTTGCAAATTTGCCGTCATTGAACAGAAACCAAGATGGAGATTTCATTGCAACTGATTAGAAATTCCTCTTTCAGGTATGTAATAAACGATCTTCGCACAAAATAATGTACGATACACGAGCGGTATGTTTTCTTTAAATTCTCGGAAATTAAAAAAGCTTAACTACGTTTCGCTTTTTCAAACTTTTCCTCGAACATGAAAACTTCAACATACCGCTCTTGTCACGCATATTACTATTGTGTTAAACTCGGTAAAACATTTACTGAGACTTTGGCACTCATTCGCCAAGCATTGTCTCGGACCCGAGTGTATGAGTGGCACAAGCGCTTCACAAGTGGCCGTCTTTCAACGATTTGTAGATGATGTGGCTACTTTGTTAGGCATTTCACATGGTTCTGTGCAGTCCATTCTCCACAATGATTTGAAAATGCAACGTGTATGTGAGCACGCTGTTCCAAGAAGCCTAACAGATAAGCAGCGGGAAGAGCGGCAACTGGTTAGTGGAGACCTGATTGACCAGGATCCAACTCTCTTGCACAGAGTGATCACAGGTGACGAGACATGGTGTTTCCTTTGCGACCCGCAGCCAAAGCGGCAGTTTTCAATGTGGAAATCTCCCAGCTCACCACGGCAAAAGAGATTCCGTGTCGACCGGTCAAAGGGGAAAGTAATGCTTGAAGTGTTCTTCGATATCCAGGGTCTCGTACATTTCCAAGTTTATTCCTGAAGATCGAACTGTCAGTAAGGAGGCGTATGTTGCAATTCTTCAGCGTCTTCGTGATGCATTTCGACGAAGAAGACCCAACTTGCGGAAAGGACAGAATTGGTTTTTCCATCATGACAATGCCCCAGCACATCGGTCGCTCTTGGTGAGCGAATTCCTCGCACAACACAAAATACCTGTCCATCCACAGCCACCATATTCTCCAGATCTTGCTCCAGCAGTTTTCTACGCATTTCCAAAGGTCAAATCCCTACTCACCATGTATTGTGGGTCCCTATCACCACGGCATGGCGCGTCCTCAGGTTGCGGATAGAGGAGACGGCCTCCAGATATGGAGGGTAGCTGCGAATATATTGAATAAGCAGTCGTGGACAGCCGATAAGGGGTGGTCCTCCAGCTTGGGGGTTGGGCGAAGGGCTAACAACCCATCACCGTAAAAAAACAGCTTGTTACGAACCCTTAACAATAAGCCTCGGAATGGGAATCTAGTCTGCTGTCAAAAAATCTGAAAATTAGAATTCATAAAACAGTTACATTACCGGTTGTTCTGTATGGCTGTGAAACTTGGACTTTCACTTTGAGAGAGGAACAGAGATTGAGGGTTTTTGAGAATAAGGTTCTTAGGAAAATATTTGGGGCTAAGAGGGATGAAGTTACAGGAGAATGGAGAAAGTTACACAACGCAGAGCTGCACGCATTGTATCCTTCACCTGACATAATTAGGAACATTAAATCCAGACGTTTGAGATGGGCAGGGCATGTAGCACGCATGTGCGAATCCAGAAATCCATATAGTGTGTAAGTTGGGAGGCCAGCGGGGAAAAGACTTGGGGAGGCCGAGACGTAGATGGGAAGATAATATTAAAATGGATTTGAGGGAGGTGGGATGTGATGGTAGAGAGTGGATTAATCTTGCTCAGGACAGGGACCAATGGCGGGCTTATGTGAGGGCGGCAATGAACCTCCGGGTTCCTTAAAAGCCAATAAGTAAGTAAGTAAATCCCTACTCAAGGGACGGCGGTTTGCGTTAGCCGAAGAGGTGAAAATTCATGCGAGGATCGCTCTGCGGGAAGTGACCAAAGATGGGCTACAGGAATGTTTGGAGAAGTGGTATAAACGCTGGTAGAAGTGTGTCATTGCCCAGGGGGCGTACTTTGAAGGCCGTGTTGTGTAAATGGTTATATGCCATCTGCAACAAAGGTTCGCACTGAGTCTATACTCCTGGGGAGTAGGTCATATACCACACGGACAAGGCAGAGAAGTTGCCTATAGAGCATGGCGTTGCCACTCGAAGTTCCGGTACTTCCCGACTACTAGTATATATACAGGGTGTTTCAGAAATACTTTGACAAACATTGAGGGCATGTTCCTCATACCAAAACAAGAAAAAAAGTTCATATAAACATATGTCCGAAAATTCTTAGTTTTTTTTTTTTTAATTATTAATGACAGAACATAATGAAACATCTGTTACATATTGCCAGCTTGGTAGCAAGTGTTGCAACTTTAATCAATTCAGAAACTCATAACAATGAAAGTTTACGTTCAACGAGTTTCGAGGTATAATCCAACAACTTAAGTTTGTGGCCGATAATAATTAATCGAATGATATTATCGATATGCCTGCTGATGCACCCATTGTATATAAATTATGGTTTATTTAACGACACTCGCAACTGCAGAGGTTATATCAGCGTCTCCGGTGTGCCGGAATTTTGTCGCGCAGGAGTTCTTTTACATGCCAGTAAATCTACTGACATGAGCCTGTCGCATTTAAACACACTTAAATGCTACCGACTTGGGCCGGGATTGAACCCCCAACCTCGAGCATAGAAGGTCAGCGCTATACCAACTATGCTACTGAGGCCGACCAGCCATTGTATCCTAGATGGCTATGTGTTGCCAAGGAGTCCATGATCCGATGAGTACATGCGTATGTGGAAGCAAGAGGAGAACATTTTGAACATTTGTTATGATTTTCTGAATTGATTAAAGTTGAAACACTTGCTACCAAGCTGGCATCTAACAGATGATTCATTATGTCATTTCGTTAATAACTAAAAAACTAAGGATTTTCGGACATATTTATATGTTTTTGTGTAAGGAACATGCTACCAAGGTTTGTCAAAGTATTTCTGAAACACTCTGTATATATACACGAGTTTATATAATCTTATTAGAGGACTTTGTGCAGTCATCACGTAGATATTTTGACACTGTGGATCGGGTCTCGGCATAGCTCAGATGATAGAACACTCAGCGCGCTAAGCTGATGGGTCCTGGGTTCAATTTCCGGTGCCGGAAGGAATTTTTTTCCATTCATAAGTAAACAAGAATTACTTAGCGTTTTGGACTTCTATGTATATTCCACACTTACAACATTAACAAAGAATGAAACGTAAATCTGTATCAAGAACTGAATCTAGCAAAGAAACTGCAAAAAGGCTGCATACGGATCTCGGAGGTCTGACTTTTCGGTTGCATGCCTTCTGAAGGACGTATTGTCAAGCATATGTTATTTAAAAACAAATCTCTCTCTGTGAAATCTTGTGAATCTCCTCAAAAGTTTGTTCGTTAAGTCCTGTTACACTCTGTATAAACTCGTAAAAGAATTACGGTCTTACTAATAAAAACTCTGTATATAGATGTTTAACTGTCTTATACTTATACAATGAGTAGCTCGTTTATACGTCGTCTGTAAATTCCTTACTAATAATCACTACATACGTCGTGTATAACAGTACAACTGTTACACAGCTACGTCATTACTTCATTACGAAAGGTAATAGAATATCTGAGATTCTCTATTGCATCCGGTAGAGCGCTCTAGTGTGCCATGTTAAGTATCGATAGTACAACTGGCTCTGATCGATTACCACATTATATTCTGGTCAAAGAGTACAAGGTACAACAATATTACTCTAATTATTCTGTGCTCTTTGGTTTGTTCTTCTGTGTTTACAAGGCAGCCATCATCATAAAATGACAGTCGATACGAACAGCTGTTAGAGGGGCGGCCATTTTTTCTCTATATACAACGCTTAAACAAGGGGTTTCGTGTATAGCCTATAACTACTGCAAAGCAATTGCAATTGTATAGTTACAGCCTGTTTATACGTCCATAGCTTATTCACGGTTTATTAGTAACGTTTTCTGTCTCAACTCTGCATAAGTCTCGTATAAAAATTATACACGGTTTATTAGTTAAGACCGTTACGGTCTTACTAATAAAAACTCTATATACAGACGTTTAACTGTCTTATACAATGAGTAGCTCGTTTATAAGTCGTGTGTAAATTCCTTACTAATAATCACTACATACGTCGTGTATAACTGTGTAACTGTTACACAGCTACGTCATAGTTTCGTCATTACTTCGTTACGAAAGGTAATAGAATATCTGAGGTTCTGTATTGCATCCGGTAGAGCGCTCTAGTGTGGCGTGTTAAGTATCGATAGTACAACTGGCTCTAATCGATTACCACACTATATTTTGGTCAAAGAGTATAAACTACAGCAATATTATTCTAATTATTCTCTGCTCTTTGGTTTGTTCTTCTTTGGTTACAAGGCAACCATCATCATAAAATGACAGTCGATACGAACAGCTGTTAGAGGGGCGGCCATTTTTTCTCTAAATACAACGCTTAAACAAGGGGTTTCGTGTATATAACTACTGCAAAGCAATTGCCATTGTATAGTTACAGACTGTTATACATCCATCGCTTATGCATGGTTTATTAGTAACGTTTTCTGTCTCAACTCTGCATAAGTCTCGTATAAAAACTATAGGCCTTCACGGTTTATTAGTAAGACCGTTAGTTGATAATATCCGCGTGAGAAAAAGACTCGGCAGGAAAGAAGACAGGGCACGAGAGGACAGAAAAGACACGTGTTCATTATTACCTTGTAGGCCCGAGCCGCTCTTCAAACTTTGCCAGTGGAAATGATTGATGGCTTATCTTCTGCGTGGCGGTGCAGTGCCGCTGTCAGCAACTAAATCAGTAGCGTTTATCAAAAGAAATGTAAAGAACATGTGACTTGTGAGTGTCGTTTCAAACGAACAGAAAAATCTACAATGGATGTCATACTTAATCCTTTCCCTTTCAAATCAAACAAAAAAGATAGGCCTGACTTATGAATGAGTGAATTTCGCATGTGGGAACTGAAACATATGACATACAAATTGGGGGGGGGGGGAGCTATAATTGAGACACATTTCAGTGAAGAAAGATCGATGCCTTAAAAATTTAGCGTGTAAACATATTTTACTAAAAGCAAAGAAGTGCAGTAAATAAAGTATAAGTGAGGTTCTAGTGTAGTAGTAATAACAATCATCATCAAATTCTGTCGAGGATTAGGCTTCTGGCCTGTTCCACCTCAGGTGAGCTGGTCTTTCCTTCGCTTTTTCGACCTTCCAAGATCTCACTTCCCTTTACGTCTGTAAGCAAATAATCTTTAAGTTAACCTGTCACAGGACATCTGTGATATATGTCCATACCAGTTATCTCGTTAAACTTTTATTGTTTTAGAGATGGCTGTGATGTGTAATTCCTCTCTGCTGTCAGCAGTAATAATAATAATAATAATAATAATAATAATAATAATAATAATAATAATACTTACTGGCTTTTAAGGAACCCGGAGGTTCATTTCCGCCCTCACATAAGCTCGCCATTGGTCCCTATCCTGAGCAAGATTAATCCAGTCTCTATCATCATACCCCACCTCCCTCAAATCCATTTTAATATTATCTTCTCACCTACGTCTCGGCCTCCCCAAAGGTATTTTTCCCTCCGGCCTCCCAACTAACAATCTATATGCATTTCTGGATTCGCCCATACGTGCTACATATCCTGCCCATCTCAAACGTCTGGATTTATTGTTCTTAATTATGTCAGGTGAAGAATACAATGCATGCAGTTCTGTGTTGTGTAACTTTCTCCATTCTCCTGTAACTTTATCCCTCTTAGCCCCAAATATTTTCCTAAGCACCTTATTCTCAAACACCCTTAACCTATGTTCCTCTCTCAAAGTGAGAGTCTTAAGTTTCACAACCATACAGAACAACCGGTAATATAACTGTTTTATAAATTCTAACTTTCAGATTTTTTGACAGCAGAATGGATGATAAAAGCTTCTATACCGAATAATAACAGGCATTTCCCATTTTTATTTTGTGTTTTATTTCCTCCCGAGTATCATTTATATTTCTTACTGTTGCTCCCAGGTTTTTAAATTTTTCCACCTCTTCAAAAGATAAATTTCCAATTTTTATATTTCCATTTCGTACAATATTCTCGTCACAAGACATAATCATATACTTTGTCTTTTCGGGATTTACTTCCAAACCTATCTCTTTACTTACTTCAAGTAAAATTCTCGTGTTTTCCCTAATCGTTTCTGGATTTTCTCCTAACATATTCACGTCATCCGCATAGATAAGCAGCTGATATAACCCGTTTAATTCCAAACCCTCTCTGTTATCCTGGACTTTCCTAATGGCATACTCTAGAGCAAAGTTAAAAAGTAAAGGTGATAGTGCATCTCCTTGCTTTAGCCCACAGTGAATTGGAAACGCATCTGACAGAAATTGACCTATACGGACTCTGCTGTACGTTTCACTGAGACACATTTTAATTAATCGAACTAGTTTCTTGGGAATACCAAATTCAATAAGAATATCATATAAAACTTCTGTCTTAACCGAGTCATATGCCTTTTTGAAATCTATGAATAACTGATGCACTGTACCCTTATACTCCCATTTTTTCTCCATTATCTGTCGAATGGAAAATATCTTATCAATAGTTGATCTATTACGCCTAAAACCACACAGATGATCCCCAATAATTTCATCTACATAAGGAGTTAATCTTCTCAAAAGAATATTGGACAAAATTTTGTACGACGCCAACAAAAGTGATATTCCTCTAAAGTTATTACAGTTAGTCTTGTCCCCCTTCTTAAAGATAGGTACGATTATGGTCTCACCATCCTTCAATTATCTAATATTTATCTTTTCTTCTCCTTCATTATTGATTGCAGTCTCTGAACACTTACATATCACTGAAGAACTACTAAGTAATTTAAGTAGTAACTACTTCACTGCAAATTATATTGGTATTTTACTTCAATTGAGTAGTTTTGATGTGGTGTGCATCATCTTCTGAACTCTAGTGAGGTCCCGCGTATCTTCTGGCTTCCTGTGCAGAATGAGGGCAGTTGTTTACGCAGATTGTTTGTGGACGAGATACTAGTCCCTACCATAGGCGTTTTTGTTGATATATTTGTTTATTTATATTTGATCGTTTCCTCTTTTTAGGATGTGAAACAACTGTTATTTTTGGTGTGTGGATAAGCTTCAGGGCTTCTACCGCGTTGTTTTGGTGTTGGTGGCTGACGTTTCGACCGCTGTGTTGTGGCCATCTTCAGAGCAGTTGTTGGATAAGGAAATAGTCTGCCAGCTCTTATATATATAGTAGTCTCGATGGGGGGAGTAAGATGGCCACAACACAGCGGTCGAAACGTCAGCCAATAACACCAAGACAACGCGGTAGAAGCCTTGAAGCTTATCCACACACCATGTACACCAGCCGCGGAAGCCTACGCGAACACTTAACTGTTATTTTTGTTTATACACGCGAGGTCTAGCCTATTAATATACACTGGTGATGGGCAATAATATTTTTACACGACAGGCAGAACGAAATTTATTAACAAATATCATTTGACATTTGAAATAAATCAGTTAAAATTAAAATATAAAAGAAATTTTACACTACCAAGAGGCAGATACGTTACTCCTACGCTACACACATCTCTTAAGATTGATTAGCCTATCTCAGTGATGTCAAAGCAAGCGCATTTTTCTGACCTTGACGTCGTGCGCGGGCAGCAAGCGCTAAGTATGGAAAGAGGAAGGGTTGTGTATATGAATAAGCAACCTGTTGGATTAAGAAAACAGTGGTGCACAAACTTCAAACGGAACGTGAAATTTTATGTCGTTATTTTTATATGGCTTCTTTCTGTTTAATATTATCTATATTGTCTGTGAAACAAAAGTGCTAACACTGATTTCTTAATATTGCACTTGTGTTTTAAGTCTTAATAACATAATAGAGAGTTAAGAAGGAATATTCACATAAATTCCATAGTAGTATAATATTATACTGTATTAAATGGATGAAACACATCATTCATAAAGAGAGTGATATTCCAAAGAAAGAGATTGAGTATGACATGATAAGTTGGAATTTATATTGATGGTATCTTTAGCCTTACAAAAGTAATCAATAAACTAATCAAAACAATATTACAATACAAAGCAAAGTTACCTAGGTACTGTATCTGTTTTAAGTGTAACTAATATTACATAACAAAACTCTTATCGCATTATGCTTTTAAGGTGATATTTGTGAGCAACTTCCTATCATCAGAATATTAAATTATTTTCTTGAAATCTGCTGAAGCTATAGAGCTGACATTTTTACAACACATGGGCTTATGATGTAACAGTAATTGCTTTGTTAATTCATTTCCTTACAAACAATTTCCATGCGAATATTTTCAAAATTTTCAATACACTATCTTCAGTAATACGTATATACGATATATTAGATTTACGAAAACATTCTGTAAGGCTACGAAATAAAAAATTTCACTTTTCTATACGAAAAGTTGAGAAAATATATGTCTTTTGAATAAAAAAATCAGACTTGTGAAAAATGAGCATTAAAATTAAAACTTACATTCTTATAATGCACTTATACTTCTCAGGCAAATCTAAAAATTAACTTAGAAACAGTTTTAATAAGTTCTCTTCCCTTTATCTATTGAATCAGTGCTGGCCATCCCTGTATATAGCTCGACCAAGCGGCATATACTGCCACTTTCGTCTGTCTCTTTCCTATCCGCTGTAAGCGCTCAGGCTCTCCTGGGCTCTAAAGCGCGCGTTTGCTCCTATGGGCATCAGTTGACATCACTGTTGTAGACGGACGACTTTCAATGAACAAACCTCACAACAATGCCTTCAAGTGTATAGTATAGTTCGTTTACACGTGTGAACCGCGCCGTAGGACTTCACGTTTCTAATCACCTAGAGTCGGCTCATACTTTTTTTTCCGCGAATTGTAGGTGTGATTTAGGAGTCAGACGAACCTTCAACTTGTGACAGAATTTTAAATCATCACCACGTAATGAATTATTGTAGATAGGTTAATGTGTTGCAATGCAAATTATTTTGGACTAGGTAATTACGAGTTAATTATACAAATGGAATAGCAGTGTTCAGCTGGATGCGTGGCGGCCGGCCATCTCGCAGGTATCTCGTCATGAGATCGATACGTTGCGTGATGCTGTTTCCTTGATGTAAACATTTATCCTGAGAACAAGCAGCGTATTGACTGCCGCTCTGCCGCTCTTCCTGGAACGTCCATTACTGAGACAATTGTGCTGGACTGAAGTCAACACATGTCAACCGGCCAGTGTCAAGAGTTCAGCCTCATTTCTTTGCTTGTGCGTCATATGTCTTCAGAAATAAAAGATTTTCTTGAAATTTGGTACCAAACACTCAGAAAGTAGAGTTTACGCAGGGAGGAAAGCCAGTACGTAATAAAACTGAGATTCACAGTATACGCATTTGGCTATAAACTGGTACCTATTAATATTTCTTGCAACTTATCGCCTTGTGTGAAAAGTTTATACAGGGCTATTCCTAAGTCCGTGAAACGTTTTTAAAAATTCATATCTACTAAACTACACAATGGATAACAAATTATTTTACACTGAAATAAAGAGAAACTCTCCAAGTTTTGTTACCTACCTCACAGATTCTCAATGTGTCCATCTTTGTTAATACAGTATACATCCATGTGGTAATTCATCTCGTCTCATACACGCTCTAGCATGTCACGGTTCACCAGAACCACGCCAGCTGTAATTCGGTGGCGAAGTTCCTGGAGATCAGCGGAGACACATAAACAATATCCCCATAAGAAAAGTAATGGAGTTAAATCCGGTGATCGTGGTGGCCACTTCATTAACGCGTCATCTTCTCGTCCTGTGCATCCGATCCATCTCTGTTGAAAATTTTGATTGAAATACTCTCGCACGTTGCTGTGATAGTGACATGGACATCCATTTTGCTGAAAGATGCAGTCATTGCTGTCATTAAGCTGAGGCATCAGCAATTTTATAACATGTCCAAGTAAATTATCCTAGTGACTGTGGGCTCTACAAAGAAAAATGGTCCATACACCTTCTCACCTAAGGTGAGTTTCGCACATGCTCTAGAACTGCGCGGGGATTTTCAGTCCCTCATATGCGCACATTGTGCCGATTAACTTTTACTTTAACTTTTCCGGAGACATGAAAAGTTGCTGCGTCGCTAAAGCTGAGCAAGTCAGCGAAACCGTCTACTTCAAATTTTTAACGCGGTCCTTGCATTATTCCAACACACAAAACGATTGCTTACATTTAGTAAACGCCATTTTGCCACTATTCATAACTACTGCCACCTAGCGATAAATCATTGCAACTAAGCGCGAGCTTTTCTTATTAAAATTTTTTTGAGAGTTTCTCTCTCTAACGCCATATCAGTTACCATGATCTGTTGCGTACTTTATTTATTATTAAACTTCAAAATGTTTCACGGACTTATGAATAGCCCTTTATAACAAAAGGCTCCTCTAATTTTGTTCCAAACTATAGTTGTTACCTTTGTATTGTATCTGTTGTTAATCAATATTAAATCCAGACGTTTGAGATAGACAGGGAATGTAGCACACATGGGTAAATCCAGAAATGTCTGCTGAGTGTTAGTCGGGAGACCTGAGGATAAAAACCTTTGGGGAGGCCGAGACGTAGATGGGAGGAAAATATTAAAATGGATTTGAAGGAGATGGGATATGATGGTAGGGACTAGATTAGTCTTGCTCGGGATAGGGTCCAATGGATGGCTTTTGTGAGAGCGGCAATGAACCTGCGGTTCTCTGAAAGCCATAATTGTAAGTAAATTATTGTTATAATTGCGGCAAGTGTTGCTTTCGCATTCGCTGCGGCTAGTAAATCTTCTTCTTCTTCGTCTTCTTCTTCTTCTTCTTCTTCTTCTTCTTCTCTGTTATACCACTATCGCAGCGTTAGGGGACTCCCTCGATCCCACTTTTTGAATTCCGTTCTGTCTCTTGCTAATCTGCCAAGTTGGCTTACGGTCTTTCCTCTGTTCGCTGGAACTAGTTTAATCCCTTCTTCCCAAGTAGTTCTTGTCTTTCAACTGGTATCTTCTGCCCTAATGGTTTCTTTTCCATAAACTGACCTAATTTACTATCTACATCCAACCGCATAATATGTCCAAACCAGGAAATTTGCCTGTCTTCAATCCTCTTACTCATAGATGACAATAATAGTTCCTCTCGAATTCTCTCATTCCTAACCCGACCTCTACGTGTCTTCCTTGCTTTTATTCTTAAACATTTCATTTGTACTGTATTAACCATATTTGTCTCATTCTTGGTCACTGTCCAATATTCTAGTCTTGGTTCTCTTATCCACCTATTCTTTCCCAAAGATAAATCTACTTAAGGCATAATATGCATTCGTGGCTTTCTGTACTCTTTTTCGTACTTCTCCTTGTAATTTGCCTGTTTGATGTGCCGTTGTTCCCAAAAATACTCATAGCTTTCCACGTGTGTTAATTTGTGTCCATCGCATTTTATCTTAATCTCTTTCACCTGATTATCTGTCCTAGCCACCGTCATGATTTGACTCTTTTTGTAGTTCACTGTCATCCCTCTTTTCCTTTTCCCTTAGTGTTTTTACCCATTCTGTCACCATCTGTTGTAGCTGGTTCTGAATCTGCAATTAATACTATATCATCAGCATAAACTAGAGCTTGGCAATATACCGGTCTTAGGTTTCGCATCCAACCACAGATCTCTTTGTTCTAGCTTTACAGGTCTTCATCCATAAATATTTAATAACAAAGGGCTTAAACTAGCTCCTTGTTTAATTCCTTTTTTCATTATATATGATTCCTATCTCTTATCCTTAAGTCGTATTATGCCTCTCTTTTCTGGAAAGTAGATTTAATTATTATTATAAGTTTTAATGGTACATTGAGGAAGTATGTTGAGGAAGAGGAACAAGCAGGTTTTAGACCTGGAAAGCAAGCTCCAGATCACATATTTGCTTTGAGAATTATTAAGAACTATGCAAATCTAGTCTTTCAGGTGAAGCTCCCTGTAAAGCAGATACGAACAATTTTTCCCTTGAAATTATTCATATCTGCTTTACAGGGAGCTTCACCTGAAAGACTAGATTTGCATAATATATACGTTACTGTGTTCGTTAACAGAAAACCACAATTCCAAGTCACACAGAGATTGTGTGCACTCGTTGTGGGTCTCTGGCGTTTCGTCAGCCCACGCGAGTTGTGTGGATATAAAGGGAAAAGTTGAGACGGTGTCGGGTGGAGTTCCCGGGTAGCTCAGTGGTAGAGCGCTGGTACGTTCAACCAGAGGTCCCGGGATCGATACCCGGTCCCGGAACAATTTTTCCCTTGAAATTATTCATATTATTAAGAACTGTCACACTTTTACTACGTCATTCTACTTTTGACCAATAGAACGGTACGGAAGGACGTGTTTCAACCATTCATGTCTGTTTGTCGCCACAATTTTATCACTTCCCTAGCATTTGTTTGTTTTTATCACTTCCCTAGCATTTGTTTGTTTTCATCACTTTCCTAGCATTTGTTTGTTTTTATCATTTCCCTAGCATTTGTTTCTTTTTTCCCAACATTTCAAACTGAAAATCCTTTGCGGTACTCTAAAACATGCTTTGCGATCGTCGTTTTCCGCATAGATAGTCAACTGAAAATGACAACTTCGTTCAAACGTTTTGGTGCAGCTAACATTAGTGGAATAGAATTTTAGCAACTAATTTATTGTATTAGTGTACTTTATTTTTTCTTCTAATCTTTATATAGATCTACTTTCTCCTGTTTTTCTTTGTTTGCCAACATTTAAAACTGCAAATTCTTTACGGTACTATAAAACATGCTTTGCGATCGTCATTTATTTCCCGCATAGATAGTGAACTGAAAATGGCGTGTTCCACTCGCAGATTTTTCGATAAAATCAAAACCTCTAGTGAGATTACTGTTCATAAGTGGATTGGACATGGAAAATCAGCATACTTGGCCTTTTTAAATCTACAGGCAGCTTTCGACTCAGTACCACGAGAAGAGATCTGGAAAGCATTACATAGTAAATAATCAATTCAGATAATTCAAGATGGCATGGAAGTTGTTGCATTTAATTACTGTTTTCCTGTTCGATGCCTACATCTACGTTCCTGTGTGCATATTCTCGACTTGGAGCTTGCCAACATTTTATATGTCATGTGACACTTGCATCGCACCGTCGTGTTCGTCAGTATGGAAATATAAAAGCGTAGGAATTTTATCCACGAAGCCAGATTTACATTTATCGGGTCAGAGTCACCCAGTTGCGTGGCTTCCGTGCTCCGATTGGTTAGCTGCCTACGCTAATGCGATTATCCTGGTAAACGTGTTAACATTCATGCACCAGAAGGAATCCAGCAACACTTCAGTCAGTCTGTGTCTGTGCATGTTTGGAAACGGGAACGCCTCTCTCTTCTGTTTTTATTTTTCTTTTTTGCTTCTTGTGCTTTTGTTAGGGGTGCAAAAATCGCATTCAAGCGTAATATTCTTTTATCGCTTCTCTTGGTCTGTATTTGTTTTGAACATTTTTAGGGTTAGCACTGTTTTACGACGGCCATTTCTTAGATACTCGGTTGAGGAGGAAGAAATAGAAAGTTGTCGAGAGCTTGGTATTGGCTTGCTGTGACTTTAGGAGAAATTCGTAGCATACAGAAATGTAAAAATGTAATTTATGGAATTTTGTACGTATTAGATGTTACTTTATCTTGCAGTCGTTGCTTGTCGAATTTATTAATTCAGTACTCTACATTCTGGATATTTCGTAAGGTGTAAGGTCGGTCTTGTATGTGGAATGCAGTTTACTGAAAAAGAAACTCTAAAAACCGCACGATTATAATATACTTCAGTGGTTGCCGAACACCACGAAATTTTGACGTAATAGAAATGCAACCCGCACACCACTATCGCAGGGAGAGGGTTGGAGTGGGTATCTCCTCAGGTAATGCAGTGAATAACAGTGCAGAGACGGACTGTGACCAAAAAATAAAAACAATACAATATTCTTCTACTTACTAACTACAAGCACTTTTTTCCGTGTTAAACGTTATTCTCCTATTCATTATTTTTGTATTATTAATAAAATAAAATATATTTTCTTATTTACCATAAAAAGAATGTGTATTTTAGACCTACATCAGCAGATATTTTTGAAATTAGAAAAACGTACCAGGCTGGCCACGAAGTTCTAAATTACACTACATATTAAAAAAAAAAAGTCGAAGTATTTTACCCCGATTAAGACATAGAAGCCGATACTTTTTATTGTTCGTTTATTAATAAAATATTCAATTTACAAGTAAGGCGTGGTAGTCTTTGTAACAACGTACATTGTTCTTTTATACTTCATTTAAAGTTTTACAACACATTAAGTATCTCATATTTTTACCATCTGCACAAAAGAAATACTTTTGCTCCCATGCTCCTTAAAATTAAGTTTTTACATATTATCTGTTTTCTGTTTTGGAAAAGACATCGAAACATATTATCCTACACACTTGTAACATTACATGTGTACGTCCGCTGCTGATAAATGTCTTGTCTTATATCGAAGTGAAGGCTGTAAACAGAGAGTGGGGGTATGATGCCATGGTTACGCTTGAGTGAAGGCAGGAGCATGTGTCGCGACACAGCTTTTGGCGATCACTGTTATACAGGGTGGCCCACTTAACTCTTTCACCTCCAATAGCGTGTGAAATATTTCAGATATAAAGAAACCGACAATTATGTAAGTTAAATTACATCGAATGGGACATCTGATACAGGTAATGTATTATTACACATAAAATAATTTTCAAGATATTTGAGTCAATTTTCTGTTATTAAATGGAAACCAACTATGTTTTGTATTGCAAATGATGCGTTAGCTTTGTCTAATAACAACTGGCTACTTTACTGACTGACTGAATATCACCGGTAAGAGTAAACATAAGCAATGTCTGACCAAGGATCGAACAGGAGGAGGACAATTCTGGTTACAGTTGTTCGTCAATTAAATCACAATCACAATGTACTGTACATTTTAATGTTATGGAAATATTGCACATGGTGTAGTGATACATAAAATTAGTGTACACTGAGAAATAAACAACTATTCTCAAAAAACAAAATCTCTGGTGTGCAATCAGATTTCTCGCCAATGTCTTATTGTTAAATTGGCCAGCACAAAACTGAAAAAATAAGGGTTGTATTGGGTAGTGTACAGTACTATGGGTGTGTTCGATCTTCATTTACGTCAACATTATGAACTAGGCACAAGGAAGTGTGCGTCAGACATTGTTTATGTTTACTCTTACCAGTGATATTCAAACAGTCTGTAAAGTAGCCAGTTGTTATTAGATAGTGCTAACGCAACATTAGCAATACAAAACATAGTTGGTTCCCATTAAAAGAAAAAGTTGACTCTAATACCTTGAAAATTATTTCATGTACAAAATGTAATATGCGTTACAAGAGCGGTATGTTGAAGTTTTCATGTTCGAGGAAAAGTTTGAAAAAGCGAAACGTAGTTGAGCTTTTTTTAATTTCCGAGAATTGAAAGAAAACATACCGCTCGTGTATCGTACATTATTTTGTGCGAAGATCGTTTATTACATACCTGAAAGAGGAATTTCTAATTAGTTGCAATGAAATCTCCATCTTGGTTTCTGTTCAATGACGGCAAATTTGCAAAACAAAAATATCTATCTTCAACATTGTTGCTTTAAAATGTTTTCTGTGTTTACTATGCTCCTGCAGGCCGTGATATACGTCTGTCTTTTTTTCCCCCCCAGTCTATGATGAGTCTGGAATCTTGTTGATTTTTTCACGGCTTCCTTAATGTTACTTGCATCACGAATGCAGTAACTTTAGTGGAGTTGTAGAGTTTACTTAATTTTTGCAAATATTTAAAAACAATAATTGACAGTGCAATTTAGGTGAAATTGCAGTGGTAAGTTTCCAATTTATAATTATTACTATATTGAACGTCTCTAAAAATAATATGTTAGAAGCCTAAAGCAGTAAAATCAATACGTCACTTAAGCGGTAAGAAGAGGAAAATTGTTATGTGTGTTAGGTTGGGAATATTGAATGTGGAATTTTAGACTTTCCGCGGATTGGTTTTGTGCGGAAATCAAGCAAATTCGCACGATCTCGCACAAAATACATTACGTGTATCAGGTGTCCCCTTCGTTGTAATTTAAATTGTAATTGTCGGTTTGTGTATATCTGAAATATTTCACACGGTATCGGAGGTGAAAGAGTTAAGTGGGCCACCCTGTATATTTTTTGTACTCCAGCGTTATAAACATTCTTTATTCATTACTAGTATCTAAACTGGTCTTTCGTTCAGCGTCCTTAGCAACCTAAACAAAGGCTTTATTCACAGCGCTGAATACTGTTACTATTAATCTTAAAAGTCGATCCATGGCGTACTGTAACTACTAAAGATTCTGTTCTCTTTGGACATCGTAGAATAGTATGTTTTTATTATGAGAGTAGATTAAATTCTTCTAGAAAATTTATCTTTTTGTTGTGGTAATAAAATTATATATGGGACCTGTGTGTGTGGCGTGTATTTCCAGTCGTACAAAAAAGTACCACTTTACACACAAATAACATAAATAACTATTATTAAGACTTATCTCGATGTTTTGTGACGAATTCTGGAGATCTACAATTACTTTTACCGCAGGTAACAAATACCTTTCTTTCCCAATACTTCACATAACGTTTCATGTGGCACGTGGAAAATTTAGTCGTATCTGTATTGGCAACTTTAATAAAATGTTAATTATTTGACTCATTGACTTCTTTTTTAAATAAATTCTTATAGTCTAAACACAGCATAATCGTATACTTTCGCGACATTGATATGAAAGTAAATCTTTTGCTTTAAAATAAACAGTGAAATTTACAGTGATGTGTGTCTGTCGGTGTTTAAATTTTCCGGCCTGTTCAACAAAAATACATAGATATGTATCGTATATTTACGGAATCAGTTTGTTACAAGATTAAATGCATTATGTATTTGAAAATATATGCAAAAGCCCGTAGCTTTTATTACCTATTAATATGCGACTATAGACCTATATGCTTTTTAATATGAAACTGAGATAATGCAATAGGATGAAAGTCTAGCCGTATTAGTGTTCATTAGAAAATGTTTGAAACGAAATGATTTAATTTTTAATGCCATTTTAGACAATCTCAGCCACATTCCACTGTTCAGATAAAATGTAAATGCGACCAGCTGTATCTTTAACCTGTTGGGTAAACTGCTGTGAAAATATCTGATTCTAATTGATATTCATTTAGTTGTGAGTTGTGGATCGACGCCAAAAGCCTTATGTTTTGTTTTTAATTAAAAAAAAAACTAGTGTTGATGTAATACTGCAGGATTTATTTTTTCAACAGAATGTTGCATATTTACTTAGTAAAATAAAATACAAAGTAGCGTTTGTTTTACCAAGCAAAACGAGCTCTTTTTTATAACCCTTGACTGAATTGTAACATTATAAAACGTATCTAGAATTGTTTGCAGGGTGGCAGAGTTTGATTTTTATATTTTATATTCGGCAGACCACTTGAATGTTATATTAAAATAGAAAATAATCCTGATGTAAGAAGAGCCTCAACTTCTCTATAAGTAGATTAAGAATTCTAAGAAGTGAACAGGAACGATGTTCCCCTTCATGAACAGCCGCAAAGTGGTGAAATACACGACCATCAACAGTGACCTTGTTCTGGATGTGGATGAAACAGTCACTTGCTTCTGCAGGTAATATCAGTTAATATATTTGCATTGCCGTTTATAGGGTACGCATATATTATAGAGTTATTGAAATGCAACTAGAAAAACTAGCAGATTGCTACTTACGTAAGATACCGCTAGTACAAATATCAGTTAATATATTTGCATTGCCGTTTATTTATATATTTATACAGGGTGTAAACTAAATAAACTGCCAAAATTATATAGACAGTACATAGCGTCTGCTGAAGAAATTGTCTAGTGATATTTAATTATTTCTTATAATTTCATTTTTAATTTGTAAAATATGATGTTTTTAAGATTGATTGTAGTCTAATATTTGTTTATAAAGTTGAACTTGGTTATAACGACCTTAAAAATTATGTTGTTATAAACGAGTGTAGTAGTAACCGAGATTCAACTTTATCAATCTAGTGAGGTGGAAAATGAAAAATAACAAAATTAATTAGACTTATTTTAGATTAAATGTATTAACTTTTAAGCCTACAATGAACATAATAAAATGCACGTAGACCTACAATTATAAATACAGTATTCTGTATTAAAACAGTTTGTTCAGTACTCACCAAACTACTTTACTTAGAAGTGAAGTAATCAGTCATTTTACTCTGTTGTCTTCTACTTGCCCAATGCACACTTTCTAGGGCTAAATTACGTTCTATGTTCATAATTTCAGTTGCAATTTCACTGCTCCCTTTCCTAGCTTCATAGAACATGTTCATAATTCTAATGACTTCTAAAGCGTCACTCACTTTTAGTGGCCATACTGCGTTAAAATGCGTGCACTTAGTGAAAACTTCCTGTCGAAACTGATATAATACCGCATGAATTCGGGCAGGTTACAATGGGGTGGGGAATCCGCCTGCATTCCAGAGGTCTATGACAGAAGGAGACTGTAAAGAATTTGTCAGGGTCAGATTTCAACAAAATATTTCTTAAAATACTTTGGTTCTTAGAAAATCTTATTCCAAACTGAGGTTGAAAATGACGTTATATGCGAGGTAGACGCATATGCGTTTGTCGTATTAAGCAAGGTAGGAAAGCATATGTCTTATGGGGAATTAGTCGGGACCACAGAATATTTGACGTTATAGGCGAGGTGTCGCACAAAACGAGGTCGCTATAACCAAGTTATACTGTATTTAGACTGAAGGTGAATGCCACTGCCAATGACCTTGCGCCCAACACATACCAATACACAATAGAGTATAAACGATTGCTCCAGCATACGTATCGGGTAAAGTAAATAATGACTACCCTCATTAGAAAAAAATAGGCTCACAAAAAACATTGTTTTTCTTTTCTGGGAAGACAATAGCAGTTACAGAAAAGAATTATGTGACTCTTTTCTCCAGATGTTTGTGCTCTAGCACGTCTTTTTTGGCAGTTTGTATCGTTTACACCCTATATTTAAAGTCGCCATCATTATGAATACAACTTCTGCCGTCGCCATTATCATTATAGACGGTTGTATTTTATAAGGACCATCTATCACCATTATCACTACCATAATTCTCTACATATAGATTTGTTAATCATCATAATTATCATACAGTTTTATTACCACCGCTATCATAAATTTTAGTCAGTACATCTCACTTGACGATGTGTGTCAGAAGAATTGTTTGTATGCATCTGAAGTCTGATTAATGCAATATGTAAGCTAGTCAGCGATGTATGCAATGGAGGGGGTTAGGAACTGGCCACCTTACTCCATTATCTCCTGGCTTAGTTGCCTCATAAGTTATGCCTTATTGGTGTCACTTATGAGATTCAAACTTGTCTTCAGACAGTTGACTAAACAATACAGCCGTTTTCGATTTCGAAACAGTTTGACCTTGAATACGTAGCATGTAGTGACTTTTAGTGCCCTCCGTAGAAATGTGTACCCTGTTTCCCACTTTGTGCGCGCTTTAAGTTGGTCTCTTATGTCACGAGACGTCCTGTAGTGACATCTGTTGCCTTAATACGTTTCACAAAAACATGTGTTAGCTAAGCAGAGAAATATATGACATGGAGCCCTTGGCTTCACTTTCTTTGAGAATGAAACCGTGCAAAGAATTGTTGTCGTGTCTTAAATGTGCATTGTCCTTGACCAGTTTTGAACCCAGGCTTACTAGACTTAGTATCACTTGGTATCGAATCACTAGTCTCGTAACCACTAAGCCACCGGAGACAATTTCAAGTTTATGTTTAAAACTGACCTCGCGAAGGTTTCTTCGCTCTGCTAGAATTCTATTTTTCTCTTAGTTTGTAATTGTATATTTGAAATTGGATCCGGACGTCTTACTGGAGTGAAATTTGAAACCGTAGCTGCTTTTAAATGCAGTGCTCATCAAGCAAATCTAACCTTCCCGTTCGCCGTGCCTATCCGGCCACTTCTCCGTCGCAAGTGTGATGCGGGGTTGCCTAGAGAAAGTTTGCAGGTGCACACGTGCGGAGCTGTGAATCACTCACTCCCACACCTCTCTCGCGAAATGGGTAAGGGAAATGAGAACTCCACTCTTGCACTCAAGGTTGTCATGTCATTCAGCAACAAACTCCGTCTTCTGTGTTTTCCAGAAGTTTGAGCACACGTAGAACATATATTCCAACTATTTGAAAAGTTGTATGCAAGTGCAGGAGGTCGGTAGAAATGGACTTGACGGATGTTCTGCCTGCTATGTAAATTGCGAGTTGTAACTGCTAGATCATTACGTCATTTACCTATATTAAAATAACGATGATTTGAAGAATGACACGTACTCTTGCGGGAGTGACAAATTTACGTGATCAACCAAAATAAAAGTTGAAAGTTAGAGCACTATTACACGGGAAACATGTAAACGTCATCTCACATGCGGATGTTTATACTGTAAACAAAGAGAAGGGGCAGTCGACTTTTCCTATACTTGAGATTCGGTTGTACTGAAATGTTTACGCACTCTATGTGTGTATTCGCAAGAAATACGTAGTTTTGTTAAATGAGAACTAGTTTTGGAAATGAATAAAGTGATAGTTTTAACTTCACTATTGACAGAGAATTCTGTGGGGGGGGGGAGATAATTCAAGGCTAATAGAATCTAAAAAATGAATAATTATTTTGCACTAATGTGTCTGTTGTTACAATTTCCAGTCAAATGATTTATCTTCTGTTATAAAAGGTTCAATTTACGAACATTTTTGTCTTACTTAAGGCACATTCAGGTTACAGTAAATCACTGTTTACACATTTAAAAGAACGAAAGAACTATCTCAAAATTAAAATATAAAATTACATTAACCAACATCTTACAATTAACATTCATTTGCACTATATGGTTATTCGTGAACACTTTTTTTCTAAGAATGACTGAGCATAACACGTAATTTAAAATGCTTTAAAGCCAAGTTCAACTGGATACATATCACAGCCGATGGTTATGTTGCTTTTGTCTGTACAATTGAACCTGTGACTTGAACGTCCCAACTCCACTTTCTGGCCAAAATGAATTTTTTTATTATTATTATTACTTATTTGTAGTCACAAGGAGAGGACACGCTCTGTATATCACCGAATTAAATAAGATTTTGTGACATGAAAGTACAAGACGTACTGTTTAAAGTCATACCTGGTATGGGTGGCCAATGATCCCTCGTTTTGAAAATATTGGCTATTGTTTGTGACATACTTCCGTTAGGTGTCTAATAGGAAAACATTAGACTGTGTAATGGCGTAGCTCATATGGTTGGATGCTGAGTTGTCATCCAGGCAACCGGGCCGGAATTTCTCTAAAAGGCATTTATTCGAATTCATTTTGTGCGGACAGCAGTGTTCCCGTGCATAATGAAATTTAAGTTATATACGGGGAAAAAAATCGAACCGCGTGTGCACTGATGTCCGCAAGAAATCCATTCGAACAAATGCCATTTCGAGACATTCCGTATCATGTGAACGACCCTTTACGAGATTCATGGATTTTCTGTCTCGATAAAAATCGATTAAAATAGGTCACGACTTATTCCTCAATAATGCTGATTGAACTCTGCAGTTGAATTATTATTATTATTATTATTATTATTATTATTATTATTATTATTATTATTATTATTACTTACTGGCTTTCAAGGAACCCGGAGGTTCATTGCCGCCCTCACATAAGCCCTCCATTGGTCCCTATCCTGAGCAAGATTAATACATTCTCTATCATATCCCACCTCCCTCAAATCCATTTTAATATCTTCCCATCTACGTCTCGGTCTCCCTAAAGGTCTTTTTCCCTCCGGCCTCTCAACTAATACTCTATATGCATTTCTGGATGCGCCCATACGTGCTACATGCCCTGCTCATATCAAACGTCTGGATTTAATGTTCCTAATTATGTCAGGTGAAGAATACAATGCGTGCAGTTCTGTGTTGTGTAACTTTCTCCATTCTCCTGTAACTTCATCCCTCTTAGCCCCAAATATTTTCCTAAGCACCTTATTCTCAAACACCCTTAACCGATGTTCCTCAAAAGATAAATTTCCAATTTTTATATTTCCATTTCGTACAATATTTTCGTCACGAGACATAATCATATACTTTGTCTTTTCGGGATTTACTTGCAAACCTATCTCTTTACTTGCTTCCAGTAGAATTCCCATGTTTTCCCTATTCGTTTGTGGATTTTCTCCCAACATATTCTCCTAACATTATTATTATTATTATTATTATTATTATTATTATTATTATTATTATTATTATTTCTTCTATATTTGACCTTGATGTGAACCTCATGACGTTTATAGCGAATATATTCAGTCCTTCAATATTGACGTCAGTGGGTGGAAACACACGTAAGCATTATTTGTTTTTCTTAGGAAGGTCTTTTGTAATCACATGGACTGAGTCGAGCTAGCGAACTAGAAAGTTATATTGCTTTGTGGTATGAGTCAGTGTAATGTCGGAGTGCTGTGTGAATAATAATGGTCTTGCCTCGCGAGATTACGATGTCTGTCGCGTGATTCGTTCGCTAACACATGTTTTGCCCTGACGTGACATAATTTCTTGGCTTGATTCCTTAAATTGAAATGTACCTTTGCTCTTTCTGTGATTTATACAAATTCTTCGGTTTAAATCTGAATCTGTTTTCTGGCCCAATATCTCGTGTTCGTTGCGTCCCGGGGATGAATGTCAAGTTTTTATTCATGTATTTTATTACTATCTCTGACTGGAAGTGAAATTTATATTGCACCTGCATGCAGAGTTCCTTGAGCATTCGTTATTCATGTTGTAGTCAAACAACGCGATGCAGGAACTGAGAAATTCACAGTTAAATACGAATCCCAATCAAAATTACGAGTCCTATGACCGTGTGCACCATTCTCGATCATCTAGCCCGTTTATCAGCAATCACGGAAACATGGTCAATTCTTGACAATGATCAAGTTACAGGTGCGGTGCACCGACATTTTCCCTCTATCAACTCAGTACCGTCAGCTGACGGTACGCTCACTTCAGAAGAAACATCTGAGCGCTAGGTTACCGCGTATAAAACAGCGAACGAACGTACTCTGTCAATTATCGCTTCGTTTTTGTTTGTCGGACTGTTTCAAACATCCTCGCAGTTTTCAAATAACAAGTTTCAATAATCATGGAAGAAAAAAAGAAAAGAGCACCCAACTTCTCACAGTTCGAAGTGGGAATTCTTTCAGATCTCGTCAGCAATTCTGCATCCATATTAGAAAATAAAAGTACTAACGGAAGTTCTCTAAGAGAAAAGCAGGCTACCTGGTTAGATTTAACCTCACAATTCAACATGAGTTATACGTGTTTACATAATTCCACATAATTTTTAACGTAATTTATACAGTGGTTATTTCATATTATTGATAATAATTGGGAAAATTTCAGTATGCGGATACCTCACTGACAATTATCTTGAAATAGGCTACTAAAAAGAGCAGATTTGTATGTGTTTGTAGAATGCTCATCATCTAGCTTACGAAAAGACACATTTCGGTGCCAATAATTTATTTTGGAAAATTTCAGTATACGGATACCTCGCTAACAATTATTTAAAAATAAAAAAAAAGTAATTCCTCTGTGTATGTCGAATACGCATCGTCATGCATACGAAAAGGAAGTTTTTAGTGCCAATTTATTTTTTTGTGCACAAGGTTGGAATTTTGGAGTAAGAGGGAAAGAAAGTATCCTTGTTCAGAATTTTATCCATTGATTTTGTGTTCACAAGGTTGGAATTTTGGAGTAAGAGGGAAAGGAAGGTATCCGTGTAATTTCTCTTAATTCAAGCGTAAATAGCCTAATTGTCCAAAACGTCATGTAGGTCCTAATAGTTTCAAACGGCAAATTTATAGCTAATAAGCAGGGAAAGGATTTATA
This sequence comes from Periplaneta americana, assembly GCF_040183065.1. Lineage (NCBI taxonomy): Eukaryota > Metazoa > Arthropoda > Insecta > Blattodea > Blattidae > Periplaneta > Periplaneta americana. The sequence goes on along the minus strand of NC_091118.1, from coordinate 196,514,688 downwards.
TGTAAATACATATTTACTTATAAAGCTAATATAATTTATATTTTGCATTATCTTTATGTTTCACAATGTGTAGGGTTGAAAAATCCTACTTTTATTTTCCATATTTTTCCATATTTTAGAGTTTAGTACATATTTTCGTTAATTTCCATATATTTTCCATATTTCATATAAAACAGTCCATATTATATTAGGTTTAACAATAAAACAAAACAAAATTCCATTAACTTTTAAAAATACATTTCAACAATAGAGATTTAAACACATGTTCAGTAATCCCTTTAACATCAGAGTTATTTGAAAATTAGCAGTCCTATCAACAATGGGAAAGTAAGTTACAAAACTGTATTAATTTAATTTAAAATTTTTAACAGACTTCAGTTGTGCAGCTCAACAGTTAAATGCCAGTCAGAGTACACATAGGTTCAGTTTTGTAAATCATACTATAAAGACGGTAAATATGCCAAAAGCACGTCATTCAGTCAATTTAAAATCAAAACTAACAAGTTACATTTCAGAATTTAAAGAAGATGGTTTATCAACTGACAATAAAATATTATTTTGTAATTTGTGTCAGTGTGCAGTATCATCTACACAAAAGTTCCTGGTGCAACAACACATTACAACTAGTAAACATCAGGCCAACAAACAACTAAATTCCAAGCAGAGACAATTGTTTTTAACACAACCAACAACATCGAATGTAAGATCTGAGTTTAACATCGACCTGTGCCGTTCTCTCATCTCTGCTGATATTCCTCTCTACAAACTAAAGAATAAGGTCTTCAGGGAATTCCTTGAAAAATATACTCAACATACAATCCCGGATGAGTCAACACTTAGGAAGACGTATGCTCCATCCATCTACGATGAGACAATACAGAAGATAAGAGATGAAATTAAAGATAGTTCAATTTGGGTTTCCATTGATGAGACTCCCGACAAAGAAGGTAGACTTGTTGGTAATGTAGTTATCGGTTTGTTAAGTGAACAATATTCTGAACGAATTCTTTTACATTGTGATGTTCTAGAAAAGTGCAATAACAAAACTATAGTTAAACTGTTCAACGAAGCTATGGGTATCCTGTGGCCAAAGGGTATTATGTACGATAATGTGTTATTCTTTATTAGCGATGCTGCCCCTTATATGGTCAAAGCTGGACAAGCATTATCTGTTGTATATCCTAAATTGACTCATTTTACTTGTGTGGCGCATGCATTTCATCGTGTGGCAGAAGTGGTCAGAGACAATTTCCCTAAAGTAGATTTGTTGATTTCATCAGTGAAAAAAGTATTTCTCAAAGCTCCCAGTAGAGTTAACGTGTTGAAAGAAATGTACCCTGAAATTCCATTGCCACCAAAGCCAATTTTAACTAGATGGGGTACATGGCTAGAAGCAGTTGAATATTATGCAGAACATATAGACTCTATTAACAATGTTCTCCTTGCATTGGACTCTGAAGATGCAGTCTCAATTGATACTGCGAAAACAGTTACCTGTGACATAAGTGTGAAGAATGACTTAGCTCACATTCAGCATACATTTTCATGCATCATAAAAACGCTCAAAAGTCTCCAAAATAGGCACCTTTCACTATCTGAAAGTTTTGAAATTATAAATAGTACTGTGGAACAACTGAATCGTGGTAGAGGTAAAGTTGCAGATGCAGTAAGAGCTAAGGTGGACACTGTACTTTCAAAAAACCCTGGATATGAAGAACTACAAAAGGTTGTTGCTGTGATGAGTGGTGAATCAACAGTGAAGATTAACTTGGACTTATCCCCAGCAGACATTGTGAAATTGAATTATGTACCAGTTACTTCTTGTGACGTCGAACGCTCTTTTAGTCAGTATAAATCTATCCTCAGAGACAATAGAAGAAGATTCACTTTTCAGCACTTGAAAGAAAGGTTTGTAACCTATTGTTATGGTAACAGACAATAAAAATTGTGTTTTGTTGAAACTACATTGGAAGATAAGGTACGTCCATTATATTTTTTGTTTAGTTTGATTAAAATGTACCAATATTTAACGTACATAGTCATTTTTTTATAATTTTAAGTCCATATTTAATTCCATATTTTGGTAAAAATCCATATTTAATTCCATATTTTGGTAAAAATAACTACATATATATTTACATATTTCATATATTTTTAGTCCATATAAATCCGTTCCCTGCTAATAAGTGATAATATCTCGCATTCTACAAAGTGGTCATTTAGTTTTACTGTATTATTACCGGCATAGAATAACTACTTTATTACTATGTTAACAAAATTGGACAGTTAGGCCTAAATAATATTTTGTCCTCAAGTAAAGTCCCGAACTTCCAAAGCAGAAACATATATAAAACATTAGTCTATTTTGAGAAAAAAAAATTTATTATTCATCTACAAACTTACTCTTTCTACAATAACACCAATTCTGTTATTTCCGCAGTGATTTGCGTGTTCAAGATACATCATTTCATCTTCAATTCCATCAAGTACGTCAAATCGTGCCGCCATTTTGGTTTTCTTGACATGACCATGTTCAATTCAAGATAATCGGTCCCACATCCGTGATCAAATTTGATCATCATCAACCGCTTGTTTAACTTTGATCGAGATTGATACTCCGCAAATTGGCGTTGAAGATGGTCAAGTACCGACTTAACCATGGTCAAATTTTAATCGAGAATGGTGCACATGGGCATTAAAGATTATTTTCTGAACCAGATATCCTTAATTCAGTTCAAAAGCGATGGATGTAGAGGATCAAAGTTACATGGTTAACTCTGCTTTCTTTTTCTTTCTTTCTTTTTTTTTTTTTTTACGTAAAACGCTTATGCTCATCACATTCTAGAAATCTGGTCACACTTTCTGTTAATACGGTGATGTCATTATTTGTCAAGAATAACCTTTATTCGAAATCCATTAACTAGTGGCTGCCGAAAGACAAAGCTTAGAATACAAGAGAGAAATGTATGAACAAGACATAGTAAATATAAAATTAATATTATAATCAGGAGGCAAGAACATGAATTAACAAAGAAATTGGATAGTAATGGTTAAGTAGAATAAGGTTAACAAAGATTTAGTTCGAATATAAGTGATTTTTGAAAATGGTTAGAGAACCTTTCAGGGCTGAAATAGCTGAGTTAATGAATTTTGTTGAGATGCCAAATTTCCTACAGAATATACCAAGGTACTAGGTATTGGTCCCTTCGCACCAATCATTAAACCTATAACTTCAATGGACGATAGATGGTATTTCTCGTCGAAGTACGGTACTATAGTCGCGACGCTGTTATTCCCGGCGTGACTCCTCCTCTTTGCTCGTCGGCCTTATAGGCTTTGACGTTAACAACTTTTGTCGGGTTTACTACGCTGCCATCTAGTTGTTACATAAGGAGTCACGTCATAATTCCTATTTGAATTGCATTAGAGACTATACTGCCATCTCGTGTTCGTTTACGGCGTACGGGTGGCGATCCTGGCGGTTGTTCTCTTCAAAGTGCTGCCGATTTTAACATAGCGATGAGTTATCTGTTACATATACGATCTAGGGTCTTAGGAAGTGAAGGCTCTATAAAGTCTAGGTAGGTATTATCATTCGTCATTTTTGTTCCTTCGTTGCCGACCTACCATACGAAGAATCTATTTGCCACACCGTTAAACATTATCATGTCGTAGCTTCTATGATAATAAATCAAACGCACTGTAATTCAGAAAATAATTGAGCGGCAAATAACGTCTTCGTGTGCTTTCTGCGAACGCCAACGAAAGAGTCAAAATGGCGGGCGATTATATTAAGTATTTATCGAGCCTTAAGAAATGAATAACGTCTTCATCAGCGAATCATAACACGCACACGTTTAAATGTAGCCGACCTGCAACGCGATTGGCTGCCGGAAATTAGAGCGACGGGACTAGAATGGTTCATAGATAGCTCATTTCTCATTATGAACTTCAATTGGTTGATTGGCAGTAGTCTCTGTTCTTATTGTGGGTCAATTATATATCCTGTAGATGATTTGTCAGGTGAAATAGCGATCATGTCTATTCTTGTACAAGATTCATCTTGTGAAATCCCATGTACCGCTTCATATAGAAGGTATTGTTTTTCTCCTAAGGCGTCAGCAATTGATGTTCTTATGTAGTGATGACGGGTATTCTTCAGTGTCTTACCAAAAGGGCGAAACCCTAAGACAGCAGGCTTGGATGTCTGAAATTGAGGTGTTCTCTGGAACAAGAACTAACTACAAAATCTGAATTCAAGTTGAGATATTAGAGCATCAAACATTTTAAAATATTTCTAGAGGGTGCTATGTCTGTTGGAGGGAAATAATTTTTTGTCAGAAGAAAAAATGTGTTATTAAGATTAAATACATGCTGGAAACGGAAAAACGACGTAACGTACATTTATTTGTTATCCCAAGGAACGTCTCAATTATGATCTTTAAAAAAATTGTTACGAATCCAGCCAGCTGTGATGAAAAAATGAATGACATCATAACGAATTCGTTATTATCAGTATACAAATGGAGATGATTAATAAATTGGGGTAGTATAAAGGCAGATAGGCAAAATAATATAGTCGAATTCTAAAATACTTAACTGTGGTATTAATTTCCAACTGAATCCAATTCTCTGTAATGACGTATCATTATTCATTACAATTTCAAACAACTGGTTGGCGTCAGATTGATGTGTGAATCGTTTCGACTACCATTTGCGTTGTTGTCTCGAGACTAGGCCCCATGGAATAGGAGGCAATTGTGAAGAAAATGACGAGGAATTTAAATTCGGGGAGTGCAAAAAGAGAAAAGAAATATTAAACTTTAATTTAACATATCAAACATCCTTAGAATCCCAACCATGTTCACAATAACAATCACGAACACCATAAACGTTTCACTCAAATAGGGAATTCATCGACTCCCTATATCACTTCTTTCTAACTTTTGTTTCGTAGTCTGCAGAATTTTATCCAAATTTAGTTTGATAAAGCTTCAGTAGATTCTGACTTATATTTCATGGTCATCATCATCATCATCCTTCACGAATTAGGCCTCTCTAGACCTGTTTCGGCCCCATCTAGCAGTCTTCTTAAAGGTCTTCCTGGTCGACGATGTCCTCTAGGTTTATTTTGCATCATAATTTTTGGGATTCTTGAATTTTCCATTCTTCTTACATGATCTAGGCAATTGAATTTGTAATTTCATGGTTAATTCATGTAATATATTTCGGCATGACAAATTCTACCTTCTCTCTAAGCCTTGTATCATCCTCATTGATTTTCATTTAACACGCTGTCCGTTAAATCCTAAGTTCGCGGATTCAAACCTAGTCGATGGCGATATATTTTAATTATTTTTTGGAATCCCGTCTTTCGGTTTGAAGACGTCAGCTATTGAACGTCAGGCGAAATGCTTCGAAATCAGAGCGGATTATGGGGATGGTGTCATTTGCACTTTGTGCTTACGACTTGGAGTTTGTACACAAAAAATGTACGCTACCTGTAACTCCTGTACAAAGTTTTATATAAATATTTTATGTAGGAGGGATGCTCTTTAAACCCACCCTATATAAACGGGTAGTTCCTCTTACACAAAAGTAATCAGAGTTTGCACACAAAAATATATATGCTACCTTTAATTCTTGTACGAAGTTTCATAAAAATCTGTTATACAGAAGAGAAGTTATTAATTTTGTCTAACATCAACCTCTATAAAGGGGTATTTCTCTTACACAAAAACAATGAAAGTTTGCACACGAAAAATATATACCTGTAACTCCTGTACAAAGGTTCATAAAAATCTGTTACACAGAAGAGAAGTTATTAATGTAGCTACACATTGCAGCGTTGGCAGAGAGCCTTAGATGGTGTAGGAGAATATATTACTGATTAATTTATGCAGCTGTTCATCTCAAATATATACCTTTGTTGTAGGGAAAAAACGCTACGAACTCTTGCATAAACCCAATAATTTATTAATTGTGTCTTCTCTCTGGCTGTAGAAGGTTCGAATATATTTCGGGTAATACGAAAGCGGTTCTTTTTGTAGTTTTTTTTTTTTTCGAAAATAATTTATTTCGCAATGTGTTTCAGTTGCTTTTGTATTACTGTGAAAGTATGTTTAATTCTCCTCTGAGGCTATATTTTGGTTTGGTTCGCTCTCTAGTCTTATATAGCTCTTCACTTTACCCAGCAGTTTAATTTCCGCTTCTAGATATTACTAAGATTCAGATTTATAGCTGTATTAAGATAGACTGACGGCGATCATACAGTATGAGACGTCTTAGTTGCTTATTAAACTATAAACCGTCGTAAATGAAACTACTTTTTTCTGAAAATCTTTTGACGGTAATCTTGGATGTTGGAGCCATTATAGGGAACTGTACTTATGCTAACAATACCATTACCTGTTGTAGAGTATTGTGAAGAATGGGTATAACGGAGAAAAATTCCCTCCGGCACCTTTTTTTTTAGTAGGTTATTTTACGACGCTTTATCAACATCTTTGGTTATTTAGCATCTGAATGAGATGAAGGCGATAATGCCGGTGAAATGAGTCCGGGGTCCAGCGCCGAAAGTTATCCAGCATTTGCTCATATTGGGTTGAGGGAAAACCCCGGAAAAAACCTCACCTAGGTAATTTGCCCCAACCGGGAATCGAACCCGAGCCACCTGGTTTCACGACCAGACGCGCTAACCGTTACTCCACAGGTGTGGACTCTCCGGCACCTTTCTACCCATACTTCACCATATGGTACTGCAGAATTCCTGCACGAAAATATCATAATATGTCCTTCGGTACATCATAGTAATATCACAGAATGGATTCAGAGCCATAGTGGGCCAAGCGCCATTTACTAAAAACGGAGAAATAAAGGGTTAAAGTTAAATGAATACCATAGTTTAATGAAGATTGACTTACCATTCAGTCTTAATGTGCATACTTTATTTTACTTGCTACATGTTTCATTAAATTATAATATTCACTTAATCCTTGTTTTCTCCGATTTTAATATATGGCTCTTGGTCCACTATGGCTCTGAACCCTTCATATACAGTCACGAAGCTTGAGTTGTTGAGGTTACTAGGAACAATAGACTGTGCCGGTACTATTTCGCATTGTTTGTGATGAGGCGATAGTAGCGATTCTAGTGGTTAGCAACTATCTGTGGATACATACTCCCTACGTATTGAGCTTCGTGACTGTATATACTAGACTGTAGTAATATTTCAGAGTAGCAAAGCGTGATTGTAGTTTCATGATTCAAAACTACTTTTGCTATCTGTTTTTTTTTTGTCTCGTTCAATTTAATGTTAAAATTGGTAAAATGATTCAATGTTGTTCTTTTTTGTGAATTGGGTTATTTTACGACGCTTAATCAACTGCTATGGTTGTCTAGCGTCTGAGGGAGATGAAGGTAATAATGCCAGCGAAATGAATCCAAGGTCCAGCGCTGAAAGTTACCCAGCATTTGCTGTTAATGTTTGAGGGAAAACCCATGAAAAAACCTCAACCAGGTAACTTGTCTCAACCAGGATTAGAACCCGGGCTCGCTCGTGCACGGTCAGGCATGCTAACCGCTGTTCCACAGCAGTGGACCAATTTTTAAGTTCAGTATTGAAAATTTTATTTATTTTAAATTGCAAGCGGATTTTGAGATAATCACATTTGAGAATTTTTTTTTAAGTGATGTGGGTTTCTATTTTTATATTTCCAGATGCAGAGTAATTTAACCTCGGGTACTGTTTTATAATAATTAATTTATCTTAAATTTGGTGCCAACTACATAAGTACCGTTTTCAGGCGAGAAAATAACTGTTTAATTTTTTATGAATAGCAGCCGAGGACTTGCGATAAAGAAACGAAGACTATGTTCTTTGTACAGTTCTAGTAAGTTAATTATAACGTGAGATACACAACTCAGATTGATGTGTACTAATATGTACTAATAGTGTGCAATAGTTAAGTAAATTCTTTTTACGCTTAATACATGCACATCCCGCTTAATTGTGGGTGTCCGCTATACTGGTCAGTCTTGCTTTTGCCATACAGTCACTGTCAGTAGGCCTACACTTCAATGTCAGCTTATCGCGTGACATAATTTGCTGCAATCAAAGATCCACGCACCGAGTAGGGCACACGTTCTAGGATCCGCGGTGAAACATAAAATGTCAGAATTTGAAATGTTTACTGTAACAAGACTATGAGCCTGAGCTGAATGCTATGTTATTGTTAGGCCATGAGTCAATTGACGCCACCTCTCCTCGCTACGGGCATCGGGGCGCTGAAGTTGCGTATAAAATTACTGTGACTCTTAGTAATGATTTCAAGGAAAACTTGTCCCGGGGCCGGGTATCGATCCCGGGACCCTTCGCTTAGCGCGCGAACGCTCTACCGACTGAGCTACCCCAGGAACTATACACGACACAGTCACAATTTTTCCTTTTATATCCACACAACTCGCATGAGCTGACAAGACGCCAGAACTCAACTGTGAGTGCACACAAATACTGTGTGACTTTAAATTGTGGCTTTCTGTTAACGTACCTCCAGTAACGAATGTATTATACAAATCTGGCTTTCAGGTAGTAGCTCCCTGTAAAGCAGGTTTGAATAGTTTCAAGGAAAAATTGTTCCGGGGCCGGGTATCGATCCCGGGAAAAATTGTGACGATGTCGTGTATAGTTCCTGGGGTAGCTCAGTCGGTAGAGCGTTCGCACGCTAAGTGAAGGGTCCCGGGATCGGCCCCGGAACAATTTTTCCTTGAAATTATTCAAACCTGCTTTACAGGGAGCTACTACCTGAAAGCCAGATTTGTATACTCTTAGTAATATCTCGGCATCGAGAGCGGCTACAGATCTGTGCTACCACTCGTTTGATTTCTAATCGCGAGTTCAACAACATTAAATTGATGATAGACAGCACTTCGAGTGAACAGTAGTGAACTATTTGTGAGCTGGGACTAATTTCGGAATGTCGCTTCACATGACGAGAATAGTAATATGCGTTACAAGAGCGGTATGCTGACGTTTTCATGTTCGAGGAAAAGATTGAAAAAGCGAAACGTAGTTGAGCTTTTTTAATTTCCGAGAACATGAAAACAAACATACCGCTCGTGTATCGTACATTATTTTGTGCGAAGATCGTTTATTACATACCTGAAAGAGGAATTTCTAATTAGTTGCAATGAAATCTCCATCTTGGTTTCTGTTCAATGACGGCAACTTTGGAAAACAAATATATCTATCTTCAACATTGTTCCTATAAAATGTTTTCTGTGTTTACTGTACTGCAGCAGGCCGTGATATACGTCTGTCTTTTTTTCCCCCAGTCTATGATGAGTCTGGAATCTTGTTGATTTTTTCACGGCTTCCTTAATGTTACTTGCATTACAAATGCAGTAACTTTTGTGGTGTTGTAGAGTTTACTTAATTTTTTCAAATATTTAAAAACAATAATTAACAGTGCAATTTAGGTGAAATTGCAGTGGTAAGTTTCCAATTTATAATTATTACTATATTGAACGCCTTTAAAAATAATATGTTAAAAGCCTAAAGCAGTAAAATGAATATGACGCTTAAGCGGTAAGAATAGGGAAATTGTCATGTGTGTTACGTTGGGAATACTAAATGTGGTATTTCACACTTACCGCGTATTGGTTTTGTGCGGAAAGCAAGCAAATACGCACGATCTCGCACAAAATACATTACATGTCTTTCATTAATTACTTATCTTATCATAGCCTAGACCATACTCTCCATTTGTAAACCGAAAGAATAAGGACATTCAAACCAACGCAACTGTAGTATCTTTCCTGAACCTGGTGACATATTTTACATGCCTATGAATCCCTTATACAGCGTAGAATTTTTTTCCCAGTTCTTCCCCAACTGTAAGGTGAATATCAGGTGTTTCATAGCGAATTCTCGGTCTAATCTCGTCAAAATACCATCACTCTATCACCAAATTCACTGATACTAGAAACCTCTCTGTCGATGTAGCATCTTTAAGTAACAGATAAGAATATGATATCACTAATATTAGGATCTCCGGAAAGTTTAAAGATGTTATTAATTATCTCTCTAGTGCTTTTGATATCTCGATAATATCTCAGTCTAGTTTTGTTATTGTGAAAGTCAGAGATGAGTATTGATAATAACAATTCGAACACAACCTAATAAAATAATATTGAATTTATCTGATTTCCATTGGGACTTCTGTAGTACTGAGGTTCAAACGTCCTTACACATACGAAATAAAATAATTTTGTTCAGCTTGAATCGATTATACTCTCTCCTCTTTGTACGAACCTCTGTAATGTCAGTCACACGATCGGTTGAGTGGATAGTAAATAGTGTTACATGGATAAAAGGGCGGTGTTCCGTATTTGCGCCGGTGGGAGGCGTGCGTATGTACGAGTATTGTATGCGATATTTACTGCAAAGCAACAGAATTTTTCTCACTGTTTCCATTTGTTTACTTTCTACAGTTCGCTATTCAAACCGTGTTCCCGGATTTATAAAACGTGGCTGGTTTGGTTTCCATGCTAAATTCCTTTAAATCCACCCTGGCTTCGAAGTTTTTTTTTTTTTTTTGTAACTTCAGAGTTCTAAATCAGATGCTTGATTTAATTTGTTATTCTGTCTGTGATTCTATGTCGATGCAATAATAGATGAATTGGAGAACACAGAAATGCCATAGGATGCGCTGGAACATGCGCGCTTGCAAGTGTTCTCAAGAACTGATAGAATAATTTGGTTGTTAGCGGTTGTCATATTAGCCATTGGACCCGAAGTTCGGTGGTTCGAACCCGGCCGATGGCGATTAATTGTAGTGAGCGGTAAAATCCTTCGTATGTCTTCCTCCGGGAGGGAAGAAAGCTGGGAGTCCTTTGTCATAGATTGACATCACGTAAAAGTAGAACTGTTCTGTCCTGCAGGCAAATTCTACATGTCGTTTCTTGCTATCGTTGACATTTCGAGGTATAGCATTCCCACGAATAAATAATATAATATTCTGTTTGTTGCCTTCTTCATTAACCATTTTATTGGCAAGAAGTATAGTAGGCAAGAAAGAGGTGCAGGTAAACGTTGAACAGTATATTCTATATTTTATTGTATTGTATTCATTTACATTCCGTGGTATTCGTACATCGCTTCAAAGCTAGAATATGGAACATGTCCAAAAAATCTTAATAGTAGCACAGTCTAGTACAGGGCCGGGCATGAGAGCGGCTCCATATAGCCGGCCAGAGCTGCTCTCGCTCCGCAAGGCAAGCCAGAGCAGAACGCTCACGCAGTGGCGGACTCGCATTACAGCTACCTTCCCTGCATTAATATAACTAGAGCCACGGTTGTTCTAGTCATTCAGTCTGTCAGTACATAATCGTTTATAAGGATATTACATCAATCCATTGTACAGCACAGACTTTATAACACTCTTATTAATTTAATGGAATAAACTTCGCTCTATGCACACGCACAAATCATTAGGCGAATTTACATAATCCATACACACGTACTGCAATCTCCTCACCAATGTTCTACGATACAGGCGTATGGCTTCCACTTCCCCTACTTGCTGTGGATAGAGAGTTCATCTGCCAATATAATTAAACATCGCTTGATGAAGTTACCTTCGTTGAATGTTTTCAATTCCTTTGCAATTTCGTGGCAAATTTTTGTAGCTAATTCTCATAGCCGATTCACTAAGTGCATTATTGTCATCCTGTTAATACATAATATAATATAATGTAATATGATATGATATATGATATGATATGATATGATATGATATGATATGATATGATATGATATGATATATGATATGATATGATATGATATGATATATCATGAACTGTAATATACTATACTATGATATATCATAATACTTGTATAATTTAAAATTATATATTACTAAATGTATAACTTATAATGCAATATAAATATCAAATAGATACTCTAATATGATGTACCTGAGAAACATTTTCTTTAAGTTGTATTAATTTATTGCGTTCATTACCAACATATTTGTCATATTCAGTAGCATGTTGTAAAGAATAATGTCGTTGGATATTGAACTTCTCAATCAGTTGGAGTGTTTTATGCCAAATTAAACACTTTGCTAATCCACTGCTCTCTACGAAAAAGAACTCCTCTTCCCATGATACATTAAAAGCATTGGGAGTAGCGGGCCGCTTTAGTGTATGAGCGGAAGCTCCGTCTTCAAAGTTCGCCATCATACTTCAGAGTTACCACTGCACCGACACTGAATGACGTACAGTATACATACGTCACAGCGCTCGCAAGACCCGCTCTTTAAAGCACACAATCACGTAATGTGCCCAGCCCTGGTCTAGTACATACAGTCACGAATTTTGATGTGATTTTCTGCATTTCTCGCGATACAATGCTCCAAGCGGTTAGCAACTGAGAGTACTAGGAACAATAGATATTGCAATAGTAGCGATCCTAGTGGCTAGCAACTGAAGTTCAAATGTCATTGGATGCATAGTCCCTACGTATTGAGCTTCGTGACTTAGGACCTATGTACTAGACTGTGATAGTACTACAAGGTCTTAATTATAGTCACAGTGTAGTTGAAATATATATAGAAGGGTTTTACAATATACTAATACAACATAAGGGGTTAGTATCGATACAGAACTCCTGTGAACAAAATTCCGGCACACCGGAGACGCTGATAAGATCGGCAGTTGCGAGCGTCGTTAAATGAAACGTAATTTAAAATTTAATTTAAGTATCGATACTTAATACAAGACATAAATATTCATACAGCGTTGTTGAATATCATAAATTCACATACAGAATAGAAGGCGTGAGAAATTAGGTACTTCTTTAATTTGGCCGTAAATAATCCTATGTTTTGAGTTTGATTTTCATCTTCATAGGGAGGCTATTAAAATGTTTACTGCCATATAACGCACTCCTTTTTGATTGCACGATAGACTTGCCGATGGAGTATGAAAGTCATTTTTGACGAGTATTTATACTATGAACTGTTGAATTAGTTACAATGTTCTCATGATTACATACGTAGAAATATATTAATGAAAAAATATACCAGCATGCCTTGGGCATTATTTGTATTTTTTATTAAATGGCCCTACACAATTCCCTAGATTTGCCATATACCTTTATTCTAATTACTCTTTTTTGTAGTAGGAATATACTGTTACTATCTGTAGAATTCCCCAGAATTTATTCCAAAACTTTTCTTTTTCTTTACAAAAAAAAAAAAAAAAAGACAGGCGTTGTCAGATTTCGTGATCCTTGCAAGTTCAGTCAGCAAAAATGTGTGCTTGGAATAAATTCTTAAATTTTATGTTATCGTGAAAAGAACGTACTTTCTTCAGAGCCTCATAAGCTACTAATTTTATTGGAAATCGTTATCAGTAGAGACGAGAATTTCATGCACTATAAAATCCTAAAATATGCATGCATTCATGCACTATCAAACTATAAAACATGCTCGATCAGACGAAAAATACACTAAAATATGCACTTTCATTTTTGTTCCAAATTTCTTATTTCAATTCACTTTTTTTTTCTTTTACACAGTTAACAACTAACAACATTTAGACATTAGTTTCTGAGATTCCTGCCCTTGTCAGTCAATATGTTTTTGTAGGCAGAGAATGATCTCTCTACATCGCAAGAAGTTTTGGGTGCAAACTTGAACGAATCTCCTTCTGTGATTTAGTTTTTTTCTTATCCTTCTTCAATTTTGCTTCCTGAAGCTAAAATAAAAATCGAGAAACTGTGTCCACTGAAAACCATTAAAACATGCATTTAAACTGAATATAATGTATATTATATGCATGATTAAGCTAAAAATTACTTAAATATGCATTATGCATGTTTTTATCCCCAAAAAGGCCAAAACATGCAAATATGCACGGAAAAAGTACACATATTTGGAACCGAAAAGTAATGAAATGGATAAGTACTAAGTTTGAGCTATGTCCTATGTTCCTATAAAACATGCATTTGCATGTAATTCTCGTCTCTAGTTATCAGTTTCACTAAGTAATGGTTTTTCGTAAATAGCAAAGTAATGTTAGAAGCATTTGCAATGCGAAGACGTTCATCATGACAGTTTGTGTAAATTTTATTAGACTTTACATGTAATTTGAACTGGTAATGGAAATTACGGGAAAACGGCTGAACGGATTTTAATGAATGACTCCTCATTTTGAAGCTTGGAATCCAAAGATTTTCAGAAAAATAGTAGTTTTCAGTGAAATGTCAGTTTTCCTATATAATTTTCCTATTTTCCAAAATCCATCTGTCGTCAGTTTTGAGAACTAACGGCTTTTCAGAATAAAACAAAACACACACACTACAATAAGCAATATTACACGAAGGCCATGACTTGCAGGATTGCTGACATATTTAGAGCATCAGGGCAAATTCTGTGACATCATAATGACAACAATATATGTCGATCTTCATTTGTATAAGCTTTATAACGTCTCTATAATTGGGTATTTAAAACTTTCAAGTCGTACTAAAAATAATTTACGGGTCTGATTCTGTGGTGTGTAATTTTCTGAGTATAGCTGCATATTAAGAATACGAAACTTTAGGTGGTTTGATGACATTTTCACCATTAAAAGTGAAATATTATTATAGTTAACGCCATGATATGAGTATCTGTCAGTGATATAACTTACATACTCCCACATGAAAAATCCATTGATCGTCCTGACATTATTACTTGCGTTTTCGCTTTTAAACTCAAAAACTGAAGATGGATAGGTTCAAGAAAAAGTATTTGACAAAAAAAAAAAAACTATTCAGAAAGAATATGTTTCATTATTATGGAAGCAAATAACTCTTAAAATGACTGGTAGGCCTATTCTTCATTGAAAATAAATCTGAAAAAAAAATGTATTTGAACTTCTAATGAACTTAGTTTACAGCATTTGCTACACAAGCCACTAGTGTGCTTGAATCGTAATAGTAATATGCGTTACAAGAGCGGTATGTTGATGTTTTCATGTTCGAGGAAAAGATTGAAAAAGCGAAATGTAGTTGAGCTTTTTTAATTTCCGAGAACATGAAAACAAACATACCGCTCGTGTATCGTACATTATTTTGTGCGAAGATCGTTTATTACATACCTGAAAGAGGAATTTCTAATTAGTTGCAATGAAATCTCCATTTTGGTTTCTTTCAATGACGGCAACTTTTAAAAACTAAAATATCTATCTTCAACATTGTTGCTATAAAATGTTTTCTGTGTTTACTATATTCCAGCAGGCCGTGATATACGTCTGTCTTCCCCCCCCCCCAGTCTATAAATGCGAACTTAAAACTAACGGTAAGGTTATGTAATGATTTATTTTTCATTTTAATATTTTAACAATATTATTTATATAACATATTGCAGTAATAACATCGGCATCTGGAATCTTATTGATTTTTTCACGGCTTCCTTAATGTTACTTGTATCAGGAATGCAATAAGTTTCGTGGAGTAGTAGACTTTACTTAATTTTTTGCAAAAATTTAAAAACAATAATTAACAGTGCAATTTAGGTGAAATTGCAGTGGTAAGTTTCCAATTTATAATTATTACTATGTTAAACGTCTCTAAAAGTAATATGTTAAAAGCCTAAAGCAGTAAAATGAATGTCGCGCTTAAGCGGTAAGAAGAGGGAAATTGTTATGTGTGTTACGTTGGGAATACTGAATGTGGTATTTCACACTTACCGCGTATTGGTTTTGTGCGGAAAGCAAGCAAATACGCACGATCTCGCACAAAAACATGTCATTACTGAAGTCCTGTCTTCCTTTTTAGGATTACAAAAAACATGTAGGTATCTCGTGTGCATTGCAGACTGTAGACGTTTTATCTTCTTCCTTGAGGTATATAATTTCATGTCTTTTTTGTAAATGATAATTCAGTAAAATAAATCAAAGACAGAATATTATTGACAACATGTTAAGAAATTAAAATGTTGTAAAACGCATATGAGAAAGTATTATCATCTTCATGGTACGGACTTTTTTTTAGAAACGAAGGGAAAATAGTCTGAGGTGGAGAATTTGATGAGGCGTTGTCCATTAGTCCACTGCAAGGATTGAACTCCAGGCATGAAGCCGGAATGAGAAGCCCGCGCTGTGACTCTGTGCTAATGGAGGGGAAAGCACAATCTTGGTCGATAAACAAGAAGGGATATGCAAATTACATTCCATAAAGCAGTGACGTTCTTGTGTTACTTTATGCAAGTCAAACGTAGCCAGCAGAAAAAACTGGAGACAGAATTTTGACGAAGTAATTATTGCCATCAGTTACAGATTTTTTTCTTTCAGGATCATACTAAGTTGGCAGAGGATTTAAGAAAATTCCAGTTATTGCTAGAAACAACGAAAAAGTATGCAATCACGCTTCCTTGCAAGGGAATTTGGGACTGAAAGCAAGTGTCTGTGTGAGCTTCAAGCCTTTTGGCCACTTGTCTCAGATTTACATCGTTCCGCTTTGAAAAAACTGGAGATAGAATCTTGACGAAGTAATTATTACCATCAGTTACTGATTTTTTCTTTCGAGATCATACTAAATTGGCAGGAGATTTAAGAAAATTCCAGTTATTGCGAGAAACAACTGAAAAGTACGTAATCACGCTTCCTTGCAAGGGAATTTGGGACTAAGAGCAAGTGTCTGTGTGAGCTCCAAACCTTTTGACCACTTGTCTCAGATTTTCATCGTTCCGCTTTGAAAAAATGTAAGATAATTTTGAAGAGAAAAGGGTGAAAATGGACGTAGTCTAATAGCTACCATATGAGGGGGAGAAATATCGCAAGCACGACTGAACATCAACAGGCCGAAGTCCCCGAAGATGTTACAAGCCTGGCCAGAGCGAGTGCTGGAAGGGAATCGTTGCTGTCCTCGCTGGGCAAGTGATCCGAACTCTTGCGCTGTGCGAGTGACGCTCGAGTAAGCTCGTTATTAAATAGTCAAGGTGATACATGAAAAGAAAGGCTCCGATTTTGAAGACCCTAATTCGGAAAATGCAGAAATTTATGTTGGGGGGAATATGTACTTAGGTCAGTGGCTCATTTCTTTTATGGCTCATCCCGAAATTTGTCTTCGCGCCTTAGGTAATCCACAGAAAATCACAGGCAGGATGAGTTGTCTTAATTTTAGAAACTAGCCAATTGGCTGTGAGATGACTCTTACAAAATATGGCCCAATCGGCCCTGAGGAAGTAATGTGGGAGGGCGTGTACTCTTACCAGGGAAATAGGGAAGATGTGTCCCTGGCTTAGATATTGGTTGGAGTGGAGCATATTTGCCATCCTCATTCTGTTACTATTGGTAACATCCGTTGTGCTGGATGCCGAGCTAGCCAGGAAATCGAGTGCAGTCCCGTCAACCTATCCCAGAATTTGAGGATGAAGGATAGGCTCCTTAGTGTGTATTTAATAGCCCAAATTGTACTTCACCACGAGATAGGATATCGGAATGTTTGTGGAACAAGATAAGCTGATGAGATGGGTCACGTTTAAAACCACAAGGTGTCCACATCTATGGAGTAACGGTTAGCGCGTCTGACCGCGAAACCAGGTGGCCCGGGTTCGAGTCTCGGTCGAGACTAGTTACTTGGTTGAGATATTTTCCGGGATTTTCCCTCAACCTAATAAGAGCAAATGCTGGGTAACTATAGGTGCTGGACCCCGGACTCATTTCACGAGCATTATCAGCTTCATTTCATTAAGACGCTAAATAACCTGAGATGTTGATACAGCGTCGTAAAATAACCCACAAAAAATCACAAGGCTCGAAGTGCATATCACATTTGTTTCCATGGTACCACGAGTGATGACAGACTAAATTTTCATGTCAACATGTTACAGTTTTTCTGTCTTGTACCTCGAGCATAGATATTTCATGTCAAAAACGGAAGTAGCCTACGACTGCACTGGTACGGTGTCACAAAAGGATTGAATAGTTGTTAAATGCGTAGGTATTTAGGGTTTTCATTTCAAAACTTTCCCGTCTAAGTAACTAATTATTTAAATTGAATTCAATTTAAACAAACAAACAAACAAACAAACAAACAAAAAACGCGTCAATTTAGATGTTGAGGGGGAAGTCAGCAGCCTGCTTATAATCTAATTATATTTTAGATTTCACTCCCATTCCCACTTTGAAATTTAAAATGGTACTCCTATATTTTTATACTTAAATATGAAAGAACATTCAATTGTTTATACACCTCATTCGTTTTTGCAACTTTTGTTTTCTATCGTCGCCTGGCAACCTGTATTTTTGTTATTATCAGTTGATTGTAGGATGAAAACACAGCTTATTTTGTTTAATTGCCTGAATTTAATCAAAAAGGATGATTTATGTTCTCTCTTGAAGGGTATACACCATTTTAAAATAATTTAATACACAAAAACAACTATTACATGAAATGCTCAATAAGTTTTTGTAGCTTTATTCTCTTCAGGTCTAATCAACAATAACAACAATCCAGGTTGCCAGGCGACGATAGAAAACAAAAGATGCGAAAACAAATGAAGGAGGTGTATAAACAATGGAATACTCTTTTATATTTAAGTATAAAAATATAGGGGTGCCATTTGAAATTTCAACGTGGGATGGCTGGGGATGGGGGGTGAAATCTAAAATGCAATTAAGCCTGGTTTCAGACTCCCCCCTCAATCTAAATTGACGTGTTTTTATTTAAATTGAATTCAATTTTAATAATTAGTTATTTAGACTGGAAAGTTTTGAAATGAAAGCTCTGTATAATGAAGTTGCCTGTGTAGTCTTAATACTTTTTAACACATTAAACTAGCCTTACGAAATATTATATACGAATTTTCATCTACCCGCAATGACTTGTCTATTTTTCTTTAATCTTGTCTGAATTGTGAACTAGTATTATACATTCATAAGCAACGGGACTCCCTAGTCATGTGGTCACGGCGGTTACAAAAAATCACGAGATATGAAACAAGGGACATAACAGAATCACTCTGAAAGAGAGTTATTAACTTGAATCGTGAGTTTCCGGTTTTTTGCCGCGTTGTCTCAGTTGCTGAAGCTAACGTTTCGATCATCCTGCTATGATCATCCTCATAGAGTTACGAACTTGCTTTGAAGAGACTCGAACTCGTATTCCCTGATATTTTCGCATAGAATAATATTATATTACGTAGTATACTGTAGCTGGGACAATAGCAAATGTAGAGGGGAAAATAATACAATTTACATGAGCACTCTTTGTTAGCGAAATGGTCTTTCAGAATTAGTTCAGACTGGAATGAAACCGATAGCAGAATTTCTACTAGTCATGTTGTAGGTGGATGGGTAATTAGGAAGCGAAGTTCTTTGTGCTTTCTTATCAGGTCGGCGAGGAAAAGGATTCTAATGAGGCACTTCGTCTGACAATGAGTCAGCTGTCCAAGCTACTTCCGCGATCGTCAGCTGGTGCCGTTACACTGTGATAACCGTGTAGTGTGGAGTCCTATGCTCAGAAATTTCATAAGTCGCCTTAAATACGGTACGTAGTTCCTACTTCAAATACGTTTTGTACGACATATTGTTTAATACTGTTCGTACTAAAATAGATCTGTCAAATATTAAAGGAGATGAAAAAAAAAATCGTATTAAAACTTCCCTGATTATTCTAGGAAAGGAATTACATTGTCTCTTTAATTTAATATTGAGGAAGGACAAGCCAATAATATTTGAAGATGCTGAAAAATCAATTATTGTACAAGGTTATTCAAAAGTAAGTTACATTTTGACGTCACCGTAATCTTTTCAAGAATTAAGATATACGCAAAACAAGAACACACTTACGCTCATAAAGATATGGGGTTTATTGGATTCAGTTTAAATGTTGAATATGTCCGTCATTTTGTTCTTCAACAAGTAACAATCTTTGTTCTATGTTTTTTTTTAGTAGGTTACTTTACGACGCTTTATCAACATCTTAGGTTATTTAGCGTCTGAATGAGATGGTGATAATGCCGGTGAAATGAGTCCGGGGTCCAACACCGAAAGTTACCCAGCATTTCCTCATATTGGGTTGAGGGAAAACCCCGGAAAAAACCTCAACCAGGTAACTTGCCCCGACCGGGAATCGAACCAGGGCCACCTGGTTTCGTGGCCAGACGCGCTAGCCGTTACTCCACAGGTGTGGACTCTTCTATGTTGTGAACAGCATTTACCAATAGATCTGGTGGAATATCTCCAGTTTGTTGCGAAATTCCATATTTTAGTTTGTCGGTAGTCGTAGAATTAGTTAAAAGTACTCGGGTCTTTTAAATAACCCCACAGCCAAAAATCTGCTGGATTGATATCAGGGGAACGCGCTGGCCAGGTGTTAGGCAAATTATGTTTTTGTTTTTTTTTTTTTTCTAAATTTTCATAAGCCGTTTGTTGAGCTTCTTTTACATTCATAATAACACTGAACAAGACTAATTCGATCCTGTGAAGTGAAAACCATTTTAAAACGCTGTCAATGATAGTGATTTAAAAATTCAATAAGAAGTAAATTTGCTTTTGCTACACAATACCTGTTACCATGTGAACCAAAACAAATGAGTGTGATAAATGAACAGATCTCATTGTTTGATACCTACAAATGGGTTACCATTTTGTGTATACATTAATTTTTAAAAAGGTTATATCTATTACAAAATTCAACTTACTTTTGAATAACCCTATATATGTAGTTATTGAATTAAGTAAAAAACACTGCAGTTAGCACGTTGTTGGTATTAGAGAGGTTTGTAGGTTTGACAGGGAAAAATATCGCGGTAGATTCCTTATCTCCCACTAGCATTTTGTCATTTCAAATAAAATTACTGTAAGTTTTTTTTTCTTGTGGAAGGAATTTAATGTATATTTAAAAATTTGTTTCAATTGAATTTCGTTCTCTACATCGCAATGACTTCACATCGTCCGAACTGTCTCAAATTCAGTGCTAGTAGGTACGTACGAAACCTTCAACCAGACCGGAAAAAATAAACAAGCCATAGCTGTTCCCCCCACCTCCGTCCAACACTTCGCTATCAGTCAACCTGTATCTCCCCCATCGGGATCTGATCTTAGGAGTAGTATTTAGTAGTATTTATTTATTTAACCTGGTAGAGATAAGGCCTTCAGGCCTTCTCTGCCCCTCTACCAGGAGATTCCAACTATAATATGAAGAATAAATTTACAATTAGTATTAGATTTACAGTTACAGTTACAAATACAATTACAATATTAAATTTACAATTACAATAAAAATTAAAGTACGAAAAGATTACCTGACTAATGAAAGCTAGATAATTTATCATAGAAAAACAAAGAATATTTTATATTTACTGAATTACAAAATAAACCTAGAATAACAAAATTGTATAGTGATGAAATTATCGGATATTGAAATATTTTGTGATAGATTAAGAAAACTATTTACAAGAAATCAATTACTGACCAAGTGCCTAGTTAGTTTGCGTTTGAATTCAGTTTTATTTCAACAGTCCCTGATGTTAGCAGGTAATGAATTCCAGAGTCTTGGCAGTGCTATTGTGAAAGAGGATGAGTGTGAGGATGTGCGATGAGATGGTATTGTTAGTATTGTTTCATGACGAGAACGTGTGTTCAGATTATGGTGGGAAGAAAGGTAAGTGAAGCGAGACGACAGGTACGAAGGAATAGAAGAGTTCAAAATTTCGAAGAGAAAGAGAAGTGAATGAAAATTTCTTTTCTTATCTAGTTTAAGCCAACCTATTGCTTCCAGGGATGGGGTGATGTGATCATATTTACGAACATTGCTTACAAAATGTACACACAAATTATGAGCACGTTGAAATTTCGTTTTGTTGTCGCTGGAAAGGTCAGTCAGTAAAATGTCAGCATAGTCAAAATAGAGAAATACAAGCGTCTGCACAAGGGACTTTTTTAAGCAAGAGGGAAGATGAACATTTATCCTTTTTAGCACATGGATAATAGAATATACTTTTCTTCGAAGTCTAATAATAAAACTACAGCTGTTTATGAATACAAAACGAAGTTAATGCTTCTACTTCTTTCTTTTGCTGTAGTTAAAGTTATATTCCGACTATATGCATGCCACGTCATATCTCAGTATGTGATCGAAAATCCCAAAATGTTGATAATCCAATTTCCGTGAAAGCCTGAAATCTCGCCTGCCAGGAACTCAGTCCGGGTTCGCTAGATTTGTAACCGGAAGTGCTTTCACGTGGGCCTCTGTTTCATAAGACTTCTCTGCTTCATTGAATTCTCCATTGCAATAAGAGAAGTGCAAATTGCGAACAGACTTTTCCAATCGGGATATGGAGACGGTCTCGCCCTGACGTCTCGTGACGTCTTTTCGCGAGGACTTGCATCTCCAGGCCTACCATCCGCGAGGTGTGTAATTTGTGTCGGGGCAATGTTCGGGTTATGAGGTCGCGTGACTGTCTATTGTCTGTGCTCAGTTCCATTGTTTATTTAACTTCGCTTTATCAACTTTTGACTGTATATACCTTCTAGGCGTAACATCAGATTAACTGTATCTGTGTCCCGTTTTGTGATTAATTTTGTGTAGTGGCAGTTGCTTCTAATTGGACCTAATTGACTATCTTCAGATGTTTTGCTGATAATAGTATATTATTTAACAATATTTTCAAATGATTCAGAAATAAC
Source organism: Periplaneta americana (assembly GCF_040183065.1). Taxonomy (NCBI): domain Eukaryota; kingdom Metazoa; phylum Arthropoda; class Insecta; order Blattodea; family Blattidae; genus Periplaneta; species Periplaneta americana. The sequence continues at coordinate 196,492,005 of NC_091118.1, read as the reverse complement.
CGACAGATTTTGTCTGGAGTCCTCTATTAATGGCAGGATTATTCACGCTTCACACCTTTACTTTCTTCGCGAATGAAGTCTTTCTTAGGATTTTTTTATCCTTAGCTGGATTTGAACACGCGAATCTCAGATTCAGCGGCCACCACAGTAACCGCGAGACCACCGATGACGACGACTCCCAGTTGAAATTTAAAAAAATTGGTTTTGCTGGTTTCTGTAACAATTTTAATACTGTGCTAAATAATCCGTATTCTATAGCCAACAGATATTCTTGATTTTTACGTATTCGGTACAATATATGACGTAACTATGAGATATGTGTAAGAAATATAATTTTACTAAAATGATCATGAACTTGTAAACCTCTGTAATGTACACTGTTCAATGCTGATGTTTAATTTCTGCTAAAATATTATCATATTGAAACTATTTTGATAAAATAAACTTGTTCTCTGGAAAAAAAGGCCTATAAAATGCTCCAATAAAATATATACAGGGTGTTTCCGGGCTAGTGTTACAAACTTTCAGGTATAATGAGGACGGGCACGTGTATCAATTTCAGATCAGGAACCCTGGCCCGGAAATGACCCAGTCGAAAGTTACAAGCAAGAATAGCTGTGTGGAAATTAAATAATTTTATTCCTCTGTACACCTTGGGTATTTATGTGTATTTATTTGTACATCTTACACATACTGTATTCATCTGGCGTTGTTTATGTTGTCTACTTACAGTATTCCATTCAGTGCGCTGTCTTTCAGATCAGGAACCCTGGCCCGGAAATGACCCAGTCGAAAGTTACAAGCAAGAATAGCTGTGTGGAAATTAAATAATTTTATTCCTCTGTACACCTTGGGTATTTATGTGTATTTATTTGTACATCTTACACATACTGTATTCATCTGGCGTTGTTTATGTTGTCTACTTACAGTATTCCATTCAGTGCGCTGTCTGAGGGTTGGGGACAGGAAACTACACTAAAGGAATGCAGATAGCGTAATGTGTAACGGACATGGTCGGTCCTGATATGCACGTCTGTACACAGCAGTGTATATGTACAAGTTGCAGTGTCCAGTCGGTCAGTCCTAGTGAAATGGAGGAGTACACGAGAGCGGAATATGCAGACCTGATTTTCGAATACGGATGAGCCAATGGGAACAGTAGACGAGCTCACAGATTGTATCGGTATAAGTACCCACGTAGGAGATATCCGACCCATACCATCTTTCCACGACTGTTCCAAAGGTTAAGGGAAGGAGGGCACGTGGTGCCAAATTACAATTCCATTTCCATACAACTATTTTTGCTTATAACTTTCGACTCAGTCATTTCTGGACAATGGTTCCTTATCTCAAATTGATACATGTGCTGTTCGCTATCATCCCTGAAAGTTTGTAATACCATCTTGGAAACACTCTGTATATATAACACTATTAAAGTCGGAATGCATTATTTAACAAAAATTTGCAGACAGATGTTATTGGAAGAGTATGTAAATTGTTATTTCAATAAAAGTGCATTCAAATCGCAATTCATAAAAATAAATCTTTCTATCATTGCTTTCTCGAAACATGACTTTTGTTTATGGGCCCTTTTCCGGCAACCGCCTCAATTTTAACTTTCTTTCGTCGTATAGGGTCACATCTAAAAATGAATCATGTATGCTTTCCACATTGTATACTTGGAATTATTAGTGGGTGACCTATAACCTTGCACCAGACTCGCTTCGCGTCTGCGTAACAGAATGGCTCCCGTAGCGGTCGTTGTCATGCGGGAGACACGCCAACCAGAAAACGGGTCGCCAAACGCGTGCACTCTACCACCAAGGGGATAACTCAATCTTGCTGTATGAGCTACTGTGGCTAGTGCTGATGTTATTGGTGGTTGCTGAATTATGGGACGGGAGAGGAGACTACAAAGCTCTTACAAAAACGACGTAATGCAATATTTGTATATACGCTGGCTACAGAGCAGACCGCCGATCGAATCCCGGCGCCGGCTGTCTTGCTGCATACGACTATGCCGTGTATTTTGAATATAGATATCGTCCTCCCACTCACTCACTTGGCTTATATACATGTTCACAAACCGCAGAATTTTTATTGCAATCATCCCGTCTCCATATGCATCTCCTCGTCCTTGGTTGCTGTAGAAGGGCATTAGAAAGTGCTGTCTGTGTATCATGTTGTTTGATAAAGCTATAGAACTGTGTTTGTTTCGAATTTTAAAAAATTGGCTGTTATAACAGTTCTCGACACATATTTTGTGCGAGATCGTGCGTATTTGCATGTTTTCCGCACAGAACCAATACGAGGTAAGTGTGAAATATCGCATTCAGTATTCCCAACGTAACACACATAACAATTTCCCTCTTCTTACCGCTTAAGCGCCACATTCATTTTACTGCTTTAGGCTTTTAACATATTATTTTTAGAGACGTTTAACATAGTAATAATTATAAATTGGAAACTTACCACTGCAATTTCACCTAAATTGCAATGTTAATTATTGTTTTTAAATTTTTGCAAAAAATTAAGTAAAGTCTACTACTCCACGAAACTTATTGCATTCCTGATACAAGTAACATTAAGGAAGCCGTGAAAAAATCAATAAGATTCCAGATGCCGATGTTATTACTGCAATATGTTATATAAATAATATTGTTAAAATATTAAAATGAAAAATAAATCTTACATAACCTTACCGTTTGTTTTAAGTTCGCATTTATAGACTGGGGGGAAAAAAAAGACAGACGTATATCACGGCCTGCTGGAGTATAGTAAACACAGAAAACATTTTATAGCAACAATGTTGAAGAAAGATATTTTGGTTTTCCGAAGTTGCCGTCATTAAACAGAAACCAAGATGGAGATTTCATTGCAACTAATTAGAAATTCGTCTTTCAGGTATGTAATAAACGATCTTCGCACAAAATAATGTACGATACAAGAGCGGTATGTTTGTTTTCATGTTCTCGGAAATTAAAAAAGCTCAACTACGTTTCGCTTTTTCAATCTTTTCCTCGAACATGAAAACGTCAACATACCGCTCTTGTAACGTATATTACTGTTCTGGTATACACCAAGTTTTTCTTCTCACTATGCTTGGTGGTGTTCATTCATTCATTCATTCATTCATTCATTCATTCATTCATTCATTCATTCATTCATTTTTCATTCTTTTATTTTATTCCATAGATCTTACATGAGCAATGAAGCTTTAAGATGTGGAACAAGTCAAAATTTTACAATATTACAATTACAGTTTTTACAAATTTTTATAGTTTTACAAGTTAGTGATTTTCTACAATTTTTACAATTTTGTGCAATTTTTTACAATATTTTGGCGAGATGTAGTGAGATGAGGTGAGGTCCGAGGATTCGCCAAAATATTACCCGGCATTTGCCTTTTGGTTTGGGGAAAACCTCGAAAAAACCCAACGAGGCAATCATATCAAAGGGGGGTAATCTAATCAAAGGGGTTGATGCCATGGACTCGCCATACACCATCCGGCTTCAGTCCCACGGCTGTGGAAAACCTCGGAAGAAACCAAAGACCAAAGAGGGATCTAACCCAAGCCCGAACGCAGCTCCGGATCAGCAGCCCGGCGAGTCTGCCGACTGAGCTACATCGATGGCTCTACTAAAATTATACAATTCATAGCCAGTCCGATTATTAAATTTACAAACGCAAACGATCATTCATAAGTTGAGCTATATGTATAATACAAAACAAGTAAGTTAATTAAATTTAAGGCATAAACAATTCAACCAGTTGTGATATACAGAAATTGATAACACATATCATACAAACTACTTCAAATTACAAACACAAACAATTTATCAATAGAGCTATATAGATTACTATTCAATTTAAAGCATATACAATTCATTGGCCAAAACTATACAAATATATACAATACAAAGCGGCATACTTTCTTTAAGCTATACAAATTTGTGCAATTAATATCAAGTAGATTAATTCAATTTATAATTATAAACAATTCATCTGTTGAGCTATGCAGACTACTATACAATTTACAGCATATACAATTCATCAATTGAGCTATACAGACTACCATTCAATTTACAGTTGGCCTATATACAATTCATCAGTAGAGCTACAAAGACTAGTAATCATTTTAATGATAGACTCTTACATAAAACTGACAAATCTTTCCAAATCTACATTATCATATGGTTTCAAAATTGCCTCGTCACGTTATTATTATTATTATTATTATTATTATTATATTATTATTATCATCATCATCATCATCATCATAACACTTTTCATGGATTTGGACCAAATGGTTGGTCCATTACTATTATTATTATTACTACTACTACTACTACTACTACTACTACTACTACTACTACTACTACTACTACTACTACTACTACTACTACTACTACTACTCCATGTAATGTGGGTCCCTATTACCACGGCATGGCGCGTCCTCAGGTTGCGGATCGAGAAGACGGCCTCCAGATATGGAGGGTAGCTGTGAATACTCGTATATTGAATAAGCAGTCGCGGACAACCGATGAGGGGTGGTCCTCCAGCTTGGGGGTTGGGCGAAGGGCTAACAACCCATTACCGTAAAAAAATAGCTTGTTACGAAACCTTCAACAGCACGTTTGGGCGAATCCAGAAATGCATATAGTTAGTTGGGAGGCCGGAGGGAGAAAGACCTTTGAGGAGGCCGAGACGTAGATGGGAAAATGATATTAAAATGGATTTGAGGGAGATGGGATATGATGATAGAGAATGGATTAATCTTGCTCAGGATAGGGACTAATAGCGGGCTTATGTGAGGGCCGCAATGAACCTCCGGGTTCCTTAAAAGCCAGTAAGTACTACTACTGCTGCTGCTACTGCTACTGCTACTGCTACTCGTTTTTTAATCTTTTCCAGTCTATATGTCTATAACCAAAAAAAGTCCCGCGCTGGTTCGAGTCCTCAGGGGTGGAAGACATTTTCTCATGAAATTCAAAACCATATAGTTGATGATGCCATAACAGGGGGAAACGTTAATATTATGTTTATTTTATAATTATTATGTATTAGCATGTGTCATTCTTGTAATAATGATAGGTCATAAGATTGAACATTAAAAGCCATTACTCACAGTACTTGTTTCATGTAAATTCGCTAGTCTGTGCGTGCGTTCGGAATTGCCAGCGTGTGCCTGTCGAGCGAGGTAACGGAAATCGAATGTACACTATAATGCAATAATGTGGTTAGTTAGGCCTTTGTTACGTAGACAGGAATGCAACTGATAATGTGATAAATTAATTTATTATTAGTTATATTTTCCGCTGTGACTCGAGTAGTAGCAGTGATTCTTATGGCTGTGAAATCGGTTTAATGGCAAATGCATCTTCATCCACGGACGGCGGAGTCCCCCCGAAACTTGTCTCTGCTATCTCTGCGCACTCTATTTGCTCAGCCTGTTGTACAATGAAAGCCGGACACAAACTGCAGAGCAGCTTACAACTTTATTGGCAGTACCTCACTTTTCTAAACGTGAGAGTTCTCCATAAGCCGTATTAGTGCGGTGGCATGGGATTCGATCCCAGGTCGTGGGGATAGGTGCACTCACTGTATGCGCCAGTGTTTCCTCGCTATTGACCCGTTGGCGGCAGCGCTGGTGGGGGTTGGGGGTTGTCCTACTTTTTGATCTCGCCATTAACGCTCTCCGGGGGTAGCGTCTGAATACATCGGGGCATGATTACTTTCCCCTGGATTTAACCCCCGCCGAACAGTACATCTGATTAGTAACTGTATAACTGCTTTTACATTTTGATTAGGACCTTCAACTCAGCTGGAGCTGCGCCACACCCGCGGGGGCTTTGAACAGCACGTAGCGGATCCTTGCATAATTTTGTTTCCTTAATTTTTACCCTCAGTTTACACAAATTCTGTACTGAGTACTGCAGATGTGGTAAGTAAATCCCATTTCAGCGAATTACGACTAGATATCTGATATTTAAAGACAGTTATTAATCGTGATGGACGTTTCTAAGAGGAAGAGAGTCAGCATGAACACCGTTGTTGCGTACAGAAGTAAAGGAAGTAGGATTACCTTACTTCCCAGTTCTGAGTACTAGAGAAGATAGGGGAGACTGTTGTACCTTTAAACACTTTTCACATTTTATTTTTTTTTAATTTTGGAAAATGAAATTTTTTAAATGTAAAAATCCTTTAAATAATTATTGAAGATTCCTTTAAAACTTCCTGTTTTACAGATCTATTAACGATGGAAAAAATAAAATGAAGGGATATGTAATGTGTTCAAAGGTACAACAGGTTCATGTACCTTGGAACATAGCCTGTTGTACCTTGGAAGACATGGAATATAGGTGGGAATATAGCTGTAAAAACTGACAATCATATTTAAAATGTATTTGCCATCATAAACCAGAGCAGGCTTCTCTGATTGAGATTTTAATTCCTAGAGGAGCAATAACAGCTTCAACAGCTTTCTTCAAGGCATTCGAATCAATTGGGGACTTCTTTAACTCCAGACTTAACTTCGTGACATGATCTTAAAATAAAAGAAAAACAAAAAACCGATAGTATCATGTACCTTGGAACATGTTCCATGATACAACATGTTTTGTGTTCAAAGGTACAATAGGGTGCACTTTTAAACAAATATTGCTTCCAAAACTAGAGATTCGAATAAATCATGGAAATTAAAGTATGTTATTACTAGACTTCGTTGAATTGCCACACGCAGCATGCAATCAGGTTGCCGATGTACGGTAGTATAGAGGAGGTGAGTATAAGCAGTTCATGTTAAGAGATGTGACCGGTCCAAATAGATAGAGCAGCTACAGCTAATGTATATCTATGTAAGCACTTGTTTTTGCATTACTGTGGTTGGAATAGTCAAAGCTTATCATTTGTTCAGTGTAGACAAGAATTCAATCAAACATACTACAATGAGAGTGTTGCTGTTCCAAATAATTGCCCCTGGAATATCCTTACCCCCGCAGCCAGTCTTCACCCTTTGGGGAACGTGGTTGGATGCTGTTAATTATTATGCAGAACATTACAGCAAAATAATGGAGGTAATTGATGCATTGAATAGGACAGACAGTTCCGCTATTGCAGCTATAAAATCATTGCCTTCTGAACAGCTATTGGATGATATTCTGTTCATTGATTCTAACTTTAAAATCGTGTCCAAAAGCATCATTCTGTTAGAATCGTCTAAACTACAACTCTCAGAAACCCTTAATATAGTGGATAAAGTATCACAAATCGTTATCCAAAATAACAATTCACTAATTTCAGAAAAAGTGAAATGTGAGTTGAGAAACATTATTGCTAAAAATTCTGCCTATTCACAACCTTCGTATTATAAATGATGTACTATCAGGTCACGACAAGACGTCTGAAGTTGGTGTACTAAAAAGTAGTAACTTTCCGTTCTTCAAATATGCACGTATTACATCGTGTGATGTTGAACGTACATTTCCCAATATAAAAACTGTTTAAGTGACCATCGGTGGAGATTACTTTGCAGTCGCTCAAAATGTACGTAAATCTTCACTGCAATGCACATATTCAAGAATGATGTATCTTACATTAAATTTTAAGAGTTAATATATCTCACTATAAAATAATTGTGTATTTACATGTTTAGACATTTCCTACTTCAAATATCATTCATTATATTTCTTGAATGCAGGATATAGGTTTTATTGTAACCGCAGTATACTGCTCAGTGTTTACATCGGATGCATACTCAATCCTTTGCACGCCCCCTTCTCATACAGTCTATACTGCGTGCGCAGTGAACCTTACGATTCTCGTGGCAATTCCACGAAGTCTAGTTATTATTCACCAGATGATAGGGAACACACTGTATTTGAAAGATATTAACAAATACAATTTGGTTTCGTGTTAGAAAACATATATCAATGAACGAAATGTTTACTTTTGGTACAAAAAAACTTGTTTTGTCCACAGAACTCACACTTCGCAATAAATCAAACTGAAACTACGACCAGAGTTATTTAGGGGCTTTCTCTACCATCTACTCCAGTTTGAGTTCTCTAGGTAACAGCAAAAATTAAAAAAACAAAAAATGTTCAAAGGTACACTATGGTAAAGGTACAACAGTCTCCCCTATGTTCAGCATGATATTTTGACTGTCTTTACCCTGCAAGCCTTGTATCAATTTGTGGTCCTGTAATATTTCTGTACTTGAACATATGCTTAATTTATTCATTCGTAGTTTTCTGCCCAAGGGCAAGTCTTTCACTGAGAATTCAGGATTCTCCAATCTTTCCCCTTTTCCGCCTTCCTCTTAATGTCCGCATACGATCCATATTATCTTAATGTTTTATATCATCTGATATTGTCTTCTGTCCCGAACTTTTCTCCCGTTCACCTCTCCTTCCATTGCATCCTTCAGTAGGCAGTTTCTTCTTAGCCAGTGACCCAGCTAATTTTTTTTTCTTCCTGATAAGTTTCAGAATTATTCTTTCTTCACCCACTTCGCGCTGTGTTTCTTCTTATCGAGAACAGAACCTGTTTATGTGCACTTATTTATTAATTTAATATAGCCAGTATAATGTAACGTGATGTACAGTAGTGGCAAAAAAATACCGGACGGACCCTTGTAGCTGATTTCAGAGCCTTGTTCACTCCAGAGCACGATAGACTGGTAATTAAGACTTCCGTGGTTCGAATCCTGCCTGGGAAGGAACTTTTTTTTTTGTTCCTTATTCAAATTTATTCCCAATACGTTTCGATTGCTGGTAAAATTCATGTTCTGGGAATAATAAGTTAATAAAGTAGTAAAATATCGCTGCAATCGAAAAGTATTGGGAATAAGTTTGAATAAGGAACAAAAAAAAAAGTTTCCTTCCCAGGCAGGATTCGAACCACGAAAGTCTTAGTTACCAGTCTATCGTGCTCTGGAGTGAACAAGGATCTGAAATCAGCTACAAGGGTCGGTCCGGTTTTTTTGTCACTACTGTACACCCTTTCACACGGAAATTGGTCTCTGTTCAGAGACTAAGCCCACCTCGGAATAGCTCGGGAATCATCGTGAGCGCTGTGTTTACACGCGTGCGTTTTACATAAAGAGATTCGAAGCCCGTTCTTTGTAACGAGAAGAAAGAGCTCTATCGCTAAGCTATAAAGGCTTCTTAGGGAATATGTCGTTTCGTGATATACAGATACGTTGCTGCTACGACTTGATTTTATCCTCGGACCTCGATGGTTAATATTTCCCTGTGTTAATCTCGCGTTAACCTAAACGACTCTTGGACAAATTCACGCTACAAGACAGCGACCATTTTCCGTGTTAAAAGGTGTACAAAGTTGCAACTTCAACGTTTTCTCCCTATTATGTCATCACCTTATTAAATTTAGTGATTTCCTAGCTTTTACGTTCACCTCACTACTGACAGTAGTCTACTTCCTCGAATGGTCTTGTTACAGATATCACTATAGTTTGTCATTTTGTTGGCATAATTAGGCGAGGGAAGTACTTTAAATTAAATTCACCGATTTTATTCAGATTCCATTTTTTAGTTGGTTATTTGACGACGCTGTATCAACTACGAGGTTATTTAGCGTCGATGAGATTGATGATAGCGAGATGGTATTTGGCGAGATGAGGCCGAGGATTCGCCATAGATAACCTG